>NC_135481.1:198588491-198647721 GCF_052094955.1 Ictidomys tridecemlineatus | reverse complement strand
GGAGGCCAGGTGTGGGCACCCACGGGGGGCTGCACTGCCTCCTCCCTCGTGCAGGCCCCACCCAGCAGAGACACTAGAGAGGACACAGACTGGACTCAACACGGTCAGCGCAGACTCAGGAAAGTGGGCTTTCTAGCCAGGTCACTATTGTAGCTGCAGCTCTTCCCTGGCAGCCTGGTGACTCCCTACTTTTTCACTTCCCCCGTGGGCTGAGCCGGAAGGTCCGTCCGGAGTGTCCACTGGGGTCCCTGAAGGAAACCATCCCAAGGCTGAGCCTGGCCAGGCCCCTAACTGGCCCCTGGATCTTGGGTTACTCTGTGGCTGCATCCACCATCTCTGGGGAGCACCAAGAGGGGGGCTTGCCAGGTACCCCAGATGGCAGACGCCCTCACAGTGACTCGGCTCTAGGACAACTCAGGCGTGGTGGGGCCACTTGAGCATACTGGATCCCTGGTGGCCAGGCGTGTGGGGGAGGGGGACAGGTGGGAGGTGAAGCAGAATGAAGTGGGGCTCTCACGCACCTCCCTGCACCGAGCTGGCCGGGAGCCTCTCCAGGGATGGCGGGTCCTGCTTGTGGAGGGCGGCATCTGCTGAGCCACAGCTGCCTCTCCTTGCCTGGCCACCCTGGGCCTCCTGCACCAAGCGCCCATCACTCCCACAGGTATCAGTTCTGGGGCAGCACCACCACCCGGGAGGCGAGGCCTCAGAGCACTAAGATCCTGCTCTCAGAAAACAGGGCTGCTTGGATCCTTGCCTGCAGCCGGCAGTAGAATCGCCACCCATGTTTTCTGCATCGATCCAGAGAAGTGTCTCTCACCCCCTCCTGCGGCACGTCGGGAGCTGAGGGAGTGAAGGATCGGTGTCAGCCCCCGAGGCACGTCAGGCCTGCTCCAGCTCTTCAGTGGCACATGGGTCTGAAACGGTGACATTTCCCTGCAGCTCTGTCACCGCTATCTGCTCGGCGTCACTGCAAGGTGGAAAAGGCACCATGGTGGCCGTGTGCCGAGGAGGGAACCATGGCCAGTCCCCCTTCCCCGTGTGTGGAGAATCTCAGGTGGCTCCATGTGCTGATGTCACCTGGCTGGGGACCCCTGAGGGTCTTCATCACCTTGGGGACCCTAGGGCCCCAAGGAGCGTAGGGTCCAGGACAGCAGCTCCCTGTTCAGTTTGAAATCCCAGCTCACGTGTCATCAGGGGGCGACTTAGACACGTGGCCCCCTTCGTCCTCTGCCAGGGGTCATCCTTGCATGTCACCTGGACCTCATGAAGGGGGGAATTTCTTCTGTGCATTAAACTTGGCGAGGGAGGAGGTGGGCAGTGTGGACGCAGCCCCTTAGCTCCTTGCCCAGGAGAGAGCGGAGCAGTGACCCCCTTTCCAAAACGCCGAGCCAACGTGCAGAGCTGCCCGCCCCCCTGTCCTGCTCGCAGGAAGTGGACCCCGAGGTGTGAGGGGCGTTTCCGGGTGGAAGGTGCCTTGGAGCTATTCAGGACAGCGAGTCCTCCTCAGGGCGCGGAGGCTCCTCCGTCTGTTTGGGGGAACCGTGTGCTGACGCTGGTCCAGCAGCCAGGCTCGAGGCCTTTCCCCCTAACATTCGTGAAAATCCTGAGCCAGCACATGACGGAACAGAGTGTCACCCGGGAGGTGACACTGCTGCAGGAAGCAGGGGGCGGACAAGAGGCCAGAGGTGGTGTGGCGGGGCTGGGCTGCCACGGGGCAGGGGTCCTGGTGGCAGGGGACAGAAAGGCTGACACCTTTGCCTGACAAATGTGCACATAGCTGTCTGATTGTGACCCCCCAGGAGTCCCCTCGCTCCAAGGAGCCCAGCAGCTTCATCAGAAACAGCCGGCGTTTCCAGCCAGGTCTGGGTCGTGGCAGGAGGTCCATGCACACGGCTTGAAGGGATGCCCAGGGCAGTGGACCAGGGACAGCCCGGTGGCCCTTCCCACCTTCTTCATCTCAGGGCCCCTCTTGCTCTCTGGCAGGTCCAGCACGTGACCGGTCACTCTGGGTAGTTACGGTGGGGGGGTGTACCCGCCGGCGTGGTGGGGACTGGCGCAGGTCTCACACGCCCCACGCCACCCATCAACACCCAAGCAGCCCTTCCCTGTCTCCCTCATGGGCCACAAAGCCGCCAACACCATGAGCGCAGAGGCTTTCAGGACCGTGGGCTCACTTTTGACCAAAGCCCTCCTGGGCGTTTCCCGTCTAGCGTTTGCCGAAACCCCACTGGACGCTGGTAGAAAACAGGGCATTCAAACAGAACCTAAATCCATTTTTCTAATCAAGTGCTACAGAAACGTGTGTCAGTGGCTGCAGATTGAGTCCCCGGGAGCCAGATGGGCTCTGCGATGCTGTGGAGTTGTCACCCACTTGCCCCTGCCCCTCACACCGCCCCACGTGGCGTCCGCTGGCACGGACGGACGCAGACCCGAGAAAACTTCCTGTCCAGTCAATAAATGCTTATGAGGAACCGGGGCTGACACGCACCACAGGGCACGGGCACGCGGGCTTGGACGGAGGCCGAGTCTTTGTCTCATCTTATTTTTCTCCTTTAAGCCTGGAGGTAGATCAGCCTCAGGTCAGTCTGTCTTTTCAAAACAGATCCTTTTATGAAGATGCCAGGAAGGAAACAAAACGTCTCGGTATCTCTGAAATTAAATAAAATTCCCTGTAACAAATTCCTTGATTAATTAATTAATTCCTTGATTAAACCTGAGGACCTGATGAAAGCGTATATAAAAGCAAGTTATACACACACACACACACACACACACTCACACACACACACACACACACACACTCGCACACACACACACATACACCTTGTCTCTCGTTGGACTTCATTTTACCTGCCTCTAGAAATTTCTTTGCACCAAGACAAGGTGAAGAATTTTACACACCTGATATTTGTATCAGTACCCATATGCACACACACCCCCACACACTTAACATCTACACCTGTGCATACACACAGATGCTTAACACACACACACACATGCACACACACCCAATATCTGTACCTCATTTCCACATAACACAGACATACCTCGTCTCCACCTCCAGGTGTGCACAGATGCACACACGCACACCTAACATCTACACCTGTGCATACACACAGATGCTTACACACACACACACACACACACACACACACACACACACACACACGAGGCCTGAGCTCCAGGTCACTCAGGGCTGAAAGTGCTTGTTAAGAAGTTTTGGGGGACACGGCTTAGGGGTGAACTGGGAAGGCAGGTGGGGTCATGTCCCATCCTGGAGCTCTCGAGGTGGACTCAGCAGGGAAAGGTCCCGTGCTCTATATCCTTGTCTCACCAAGGGCAGGACATCTGGGTCACCTGCAAGGCCCAGGCCCCTGGGCCCGGTAGAGCCTGGGGTGTGCCCCCAGCCCCGGTCACTCCGCAGCCGTCTCTGGTTGGACCCAGCTGTTTCCTAAGTTCTCACAGACCCTGGAAAGCTGCAGCCACCTTTTCTTGGCTCTCCAGGCCCATGTGCCTTTGTGTCAACCCAGCAGTACGAGCCTCAGGGCTTCCCTCACAGGGGGCTGGACACTCGTGGGGACTGGTGGTCTTCCTATGGTCTGGGGGCCTAGTGCCCAGAGAGACTTCCTGTGCTGTGTCCTGATCCAGGGGACCTGCCAAAGCCTGGAGTTCGGGGCAGGCTGGGATGCAGGGACCTGCACACAAAGTCCTCAGGAGACACACAGGGCATGTCAGCAGGCGGCACGCATGGCCAGGTGGGTGCACAGTCCTCCCCGGCCCTCGGCCTCTCCTGCTGACCCCAGCTCCGGCCACCCTGACCTCACTCACATCCCTCGGGAACTGGGCTTGGACTGCCCCGAGCACCCAGAACACCCGCTCCTGGAGACCTCCCTCCTAGCAGCCACCAGGAGCCAGCCACCTGGGTCCCCTCCTTGCAGACACCACCCAACACTCACGTGTATCCAACCAAATTGACAACACTCGTCCCAACCTCCAGCACCCTGATAAAGCTGGGTGTCAGTAGCGGCCCCCACAAACAGGAGACATCCAGCCTCATGGAACCTGGCACCCTCCCAGACACGCTAGGAGGGAAACTGAGTTGACAAGCAGGTGGCGTTGACTTTGGAAGAACGCGGCCCGCTGTGTGCATGCCTTTCCGCCCTGCCCTGCCCGCCCACAGGGTGGAGGTTCCCAGTGTCTGAGCTCACGGGGACATGTCCCCACTGGGACAGGCACCCTGTGTCTGAAGTTCTTCTGCATCACCTCCACGGTTCTCGTTTTCAGAAAAGCAGTCGGAAGACACAGCCAGGAGGACACTGGTCCTGGGAGCACTTGGCAGGTGATGCCAGGTCTGGGCATGTGGCGGGAGCTCAGGTGGTGGCGTGCAGGGGCAGACAGCCTGGCCGTGTGCAGATGTGCCGGTGCAGAGTCGTGGCCGGTGCTGGGCTGCTCCTCTGTGGTTCCCTCACGCCTGCTCATGGTGTGTGGGGATGGAGCCTGTGAGAGTGGCGCATGGCCAGCCAGGGCCTTAGCAGATTGATGCCACCCCCAAGTGTCCCAGCAACCATCGTGCCACTCAAAACGAGTCCATGCCAGCCCTGGTGGTGGGTCTGGGGCGGGTGAGGAGGGAGGGAGAACTGAGCTGGGGGTCTCCTTGCTTTGAGGATCTCTGCACGGCTGCTTACCTGGTGGGGTGGAAGGGTCAGCGATTGTGTAAGCCTGCTGTCACACTGTCAACCCCTGACATTCCAGCTTAGCTGAGGCAGCCGCTGGCCAGCCAAGGTCCGAGGCCCTGCCCACGCACCCCCTCCTCTGCAGGAGGCAGCTGGTCCTCTGTGCCTGCAGGTCCCATGGGGGGAATCGCCTCAGCAGCTTTGAAATCGTTTAAAACGGTCGCTCTGTACTGAAGACACAGACTTTTCTTGTCATTATTCCCACACAGCCCAGCACGACAACTATCTGCATGGATATGCTTGGGAGTGGATTTGAGGGCTAGGGAGGGAGTGGCTCCTGGACCCACCCTCATGGAGGCCGAGGGGCAGCTATAACCACCAGAAAATGCCAGGTAATCTTGCAGTTTCCAATGCTGTGACTTGAATTCCCGCTCTGAAAGGAATCGGGGTGAAACTGCCCGAACCCGACCCAGAACTGCCCATGGTAAGGTGGGCTCGGGTGGGCTCTGGACACAGTGCAACTCTAGTTCACCTTTCTGTTTTTCTTTAAATAAGTTTTTGCTCATGGAGTGCCCACGGACTAGCGGGAGCTCCTGCGATAAATACTACCTGTCAAGAATTCCCTGTGATCAGACTTTAAGGAGGAAAGAATTTCCAAATCATTTACTTGGGAATTTAAGAAATCTGAAGTGCATTTGTTTGCCGGAGAGGAAGCCCTGGCCTACTTTACATTGTCAGATCTATTTTTAAACAGTTCTTCTTTGTACTTAAAACTGCGCCTAAAAATACCCCCCTGGTGGTTTGTGGAATTGAGACAGAACCACTGAGTAAACTCTGCTGAGTCACAAGTGCCCACCGCTGGCTGTGGGCCTGGGGACTCCCACCTGCATTGCTGCCTTCCTTGCTCCCGGCACCAGGGGCCTCCCGGGATAAGTGTCCACAGGAGAGACTCTGGGCTGCGGAGGAAACTGTTCTTAACAAATCACTTCAACAGGGAAAAAGGGGAGAAAAAGACACTGTCCAGTTCTGTCCAGTGGATGAGGCTGGGGTTGGCAATCTGAAGGGAGGAGGCACTGGGGAGAGGCACTGCTGGGCCCTCTGGAGTGCTGGACGCAGCACTTCGACATGGCCAGTGAGATCTGGGCAGGCTGGGGGACGCCGGTCTATCTGCCTTTTCCCAGCGGTGGCTGTCAGTGACACGCTGCCCAACCTGAACCCCGGGTTGGCAGGACGAGGAGACGACCCGACACCTTGTTAGTGGAGGCCGAGGAGCCACTGTGGGCTTGAGAGGGGGCTCCGCCTGACTCAGGGGTGCAGCAGTAAGTCAACTGCCCTCTGTCAGTGCACACGGGTCTCCTGCACGCAGACACACATGCACATATTCACATGCACACACATGCATACACACACACATGCACACATTCACACACACATACACATGTGCACATATGCACACATTCACAGGCACACATGTACACACATTCACACTCACATACACATGTGCACATATGCATACATTCACATGCACACATATGCACACACATGCACACATTCACACACACATGTACACACACATTCACACAACATACACATGTGCACATACGCACATGCACACACACATGCATACACATGCACACATATGCACATACACACATGCACACACACATCCCCACACATGCACATATCCACACACATGCACCTGTGCATGTACCCACAGACACAAACATACATACACTTGCACACACACACTCAGGGACCTCTGCTTCTCTCTAGGCCTCTGTCACCTGGTCACAGGCCTCCTTGGCCATGAATGTGGGACAGGCTCCAACCCAGTGGAGGAGATGGCTCTGCCAGGACACCAGCTGTCATCACATTCATGGCAGTTTGTAGAACTCCAGGAGTTTCACAGAAATTCTGATTCTTTTAGGAAAAGCTGGCAAGGCCCTGATCCTCTTGGCAGAGAAGTGTGTGAAATCATCGCACAGACACCCGTGGTCTCTGCTCACTGGGACAAGGATCCACCTCTGCTGGTGCTAGGGTGGATCTTGTTTGTGCCTCGGTATTTATCAGGAATTTGAGAATGCAGAACTTCCTCTGATGGGGAGGGAGAGGAGTTGGGAGGGCGAGCCATCTGGAATGTCAAATGGCACATGGGCACTGACCTGCAGGGACTCTGTAGGGCAGTCTGTCCCACTCATGATTAAAGGATAATTTGCGTAAGAGGTGCACTAAAGGCTTCGGGAGGCAGCGGGGTGCACATGGGACCAGGGTCCACTCTCTGAGGACGGGAGTCCTGTGGCAGTCCGAGGTTGAGGCCTGAGTCAGGAGTCTCTCTCTGCCCAAGTGGTGGAGAGGAGCTGGCCAAGGCCGAGTGTTTCCCCAGAAGCAAGGTGGTCAGTGTGAAGAGATCAGGACCGTGATGGCAAGGACCAGAACCAGTGGGCAGTGAAAGAGCAGCCTGTTGCAACTCACGGGGAGGGAGATGGGACTAATGGGGACCACTGTACCCTCCAGCAGGCTTTCCTGAGGGTCACTCTGAGGCCGGCTGGGGAGAACACTGGCTCCCGCACCAGCTTCTCTCTTGTCCACAGGAGGGCAGGGCCTGGCCACATGCTCTGCAGCTGGGATCCCAGAGTTCTGTCCTGGGGCTGCAAATCTCTGGGGGTCAGGCCCTAACCCACCCTTTTCAGGGTCTTCTTGGGTAGCCTCATCTGCCCCGGTGCCTTGAGCTCTATCAGCACGTGGGCACCACAGCTCCCTGACTTGCTGATGCCGGGGGTGCTCCTGCTGTGGCCAGCTGCACCCCCACCTGCCAGGCCTGGCTCACCCAGCAGACCCAGTTATGCGGCCTGTTGCCACCTGCTGCCGACCACCCCTCCATGGTGGGGGGGTCTAAACTTCTCCTGAACCTTCAGATAATAAATGTGTGTCGAGTCCGTTTGTGACAGCTTCACTGAGTACGGTGAACACCATAATGTCCACCTGCAGCAGGCCCGGCTCAGTGGCCTTTGGTTTACTGAGGGCCGTGTCTACAGCTGCTCAGTAAGCAGCTCTTACCATAACCTAACTCCACACCTTCCCAGGCACCACAAGGAAGCGTGTCCTCCCACGCATCACTGCCCCCGTCCTGCCTGGTCACCGCTCATGCCTGTCTTTCTGCCTCTGAGGTTCGCCTACTCTGGATATTTCACACCAGGGGGATTCTCCCATGTGTGCTCTTTTGTGACCAGCTTCTTGCACAGAGCACTGGGTTCCTGAAGTCGTCTGTGTGGCTGAAATCTATTTTTTGGTATACATCCTGTCTTGAGAGCCACTCTGCCTGTATGGGACGGCTCCAAGAGAGCCAGGTCAGGTGGCAGTGCAGGGTAGGTTCTGCTGGACTCTTCCCTAGTGAGGTAGAGGCTGACCCCGAGGTGGTCACTACATCTTAGGGCTTCCTCCCCTCTGCCTTACTGATGTCACTCCATACATGCATATGCCCTGTGGCATCTGGGTGTGAAATATGGCTGTGTGTGCTTACGCACGCTCTGCATAGTCACAGTGCATAAATCCAGACACACACATTCCAGGGAGAAATCACGGTGTCAGAGTCATGTGACACAAGTTCCACTGGCAGCCTGAGTGACGTGGCCACTTCAAATCTACTTCACAGTCTAGTATGTCATTTTCATTCCTTGAGGGGTGGTTTGGGGCAAAATCCATGCTTCCTCCAGTTACTGCTTCATCATTAATAAATCTTTAATGATCTCTATTTCCCTTTCCCTCATTCCATTTTTTCATCCATCCATCCATCTATCCATCCACATGTCCATTCACCCATCCATCTGTACATGTATCCATCCATGTATCCATCCATCCATCCATCCATCCAAATATCCATCCATTTAACCATCCATTCCTCTCTCCATATTCCCATCTATTCATCAGTCCATTCACATATGCATCCATATGCCCATCCATCCATCCATCTAGCCATCCATTCCTCTCCATATCCCCATCAATTCCTCTCTCCATATCCCCATCAATCCATCCATCAATCCATCCATACATTCACATATCCATCCATCTATCCATCTATGCATCCACATCTCTCTCCATATCCTCATCCATCCATCCATTCACATATCCATCCATTATCTATCCATTCATCCATCCACATATCTATCCATCTATCCATCCACGCCTCTCTCCATATTCCCATGCATTCATCAATCCATCTATATATCCATCTGTCCATCCATCCATCCATCCATCCATCCATACATACATACATACATACATACATATCTCTCCATAGCTCCATGCATTCATCCACCCACTGCCCAACTTCCATACCCACTGAAAGGAAACTTTCCAGCTGCCAGGATCCAGACTAGAAGCAGGTATGTAGTAATTAGATGTTGATGAGAGTTACTGAAATACTCGTTCTCTGCCAGTAACTGAAACCTACTGGGCATTGATGGCCTGAATCACCCGGGGGGTCCTGGCCCCTGACACAGGTTCACGGCCCCGGGCGTCAATATCTCATTATCCTCCACTCGGTTTGCTCCAGCACCTACCACATACACCCTCAAAACCCAAACTTCCCAACACACCTCTGCTTCTCTCCTGGGCCAGGAAGCTGAGGGTGGCTCAGCAGCTGGCCGACTGCTGTGCCACTCGAAGCCACCTCTCCCTGCCCAAGGACTCCTTAAATGCACACGTAGCTCTCGAGTTCTGGGAGTTGTCTGATGCCCCTTTTGGGTGATTTAAGCCTCATTTTTATGCATGGCAGTAAATCTTAACAACTCAGAGTATTTTATTGAATTTGCAAAGGAGAAAATTCATAGCAAGCCCTGCTAAAATCGACTCAGCTCTGAAGCACCGTACACAGCCTGCAGTCAACTCATATCAAATTGTGCCTCAAATTTGTGCCTGGCTGAAAGGGGGAAAGCTGTCAGGCTACGAGGCTGACGTGTCCCCAAGTTGTCAGAGGCCCTTGCTCTCCCTGTGGTGACGCCATTGCCTGCTCCTGAATGAACTCGGTGCTGACTGAATGTGCCCGAGAGGAGCCACTTCACTGACAGCATGCCTCCTTGCTGGCAAGCACACCCTTTGCCCTTCCAGAGGGGTGCACATGGAGGGCAGGAGTCGGACTCCTCCTCTAGCCTTAAATTCCAGACAATGTGGTCCCTTGAGGCATGTGTGGGGTCCCTGGGAGAAGACAGGTGGCCCTGGGGCTCCCTCCTCACCAGCCTCTGCAGACGCTGGGAGAGAAGGAGCGACAGGCCCCCCAGCAGAGTGGGCCCGGCCTCCTGCTGGGCCGTCCAGAGTCCTGGCTGAGGCAGGCTTCCCTGAAGGAGCTCTGGGATCACCACCCCCAAACCCCGGGACGCAGCTGGACTAGCTGGGGGCGCCCTGGAGGCCCCGCAGGAGGACCTGATTCTGAGACGCAGCGGCTGGCCTCACCTGGCTCACAGGGCGGTGTGGCTATATTCCCACCCTCAGCAGCTGCCTCGGGACAGGGCTGGCGTTGGACCTCAGGGCCTCTGGACTTTAGAAGAGCCTTCCACGTTTTCTTGGCCAGTGGCATGGCGGTGCTCTGGACCCTGAGCTGTGGCCGTAGGAGAGCACGTGGCCGGGGTGAGCAACAGGACTCCTCAGAAAGCTTGGCGGGACCATTTGGACCCCACAGCTGGAGGGCGGTGGCTGTGCCCGGCCAGAGCCTCAGTCCCTAACATCATGGCGGTTCCCTTCCCCCAAAGTGGGGGCACGCGCTGCCGAACTTGCTGCCCACCCCACACGGCAGGCCACCCAGCAGCCAGCAGGACTCCTGCTCCCTAGACCGCGGCATGTCATCCAGCCCAGACCTTCCAAAGCCTTCCTCTGCCCCAGAATGGAGCCCCCTGTGGACGTGGCAAGGTCCACGTGAGAGCAGAGCAGACCCAAGCCAGCGCTCCCGGGAAGGGCAGGAGCATGTCAGGCTGGGCAGGCGGAGAGGCGCTTCCCAAGCCACTCACTGCTCCAGCAGCAGCCACAGGCACACCTGAGCCCAGGGCTTGTCAGCCACCCTGGACTCAGCAAAGCAAGGGGCGGATCAGGCTCCAGGACCTGGTGTGCTGTGGGAAGCACTGACGCACGGCCGTCCTCACGGACCTCGAAGACTTTGCCCAACCCAGAGTGTGAACCTGCTCACGGACACTGCTTCACACGACTGCATGTTGAGACCGCGTTCTGATACACAGGGTTAAACCGGACCGGACGGAGGACCGGAGGTGGCTCACTGTGCACTGTCACCTTTAGACACGGCTCTGGGAGACTGGAGACAACAGGCTGCGTGTGCAGATGGACTCAGGCCATGTCTGTGGACGGAGCTGGCGATGAGCCCCCTGTCCTAGGCCCAGGGCTGCTTCTTCTGCTCCCTGTGAACTGGCACATGAGCTGTCAGCTGCTGTCCCCACTGTCACTAAGCTCCCGGTTGACACTCCTTCTCCTAGTCTGACTGCCACGTGCGCACGGGAACCTGTCTGGACCCCCCCCCCCGCCCCGGCACACCGAGCTGCCCCCACCCTGACACGTGTCCCCGCCTCGGCCTTCGCACCTTCGCCCCTCGGTGGTCTTGTCCCCTGTGGACCTGTGCCTGGTTTGGTCTTCTGTGCTTCCCGCCAAGAGCCTGGTGGACGTGGGGCACTGGTGGGAGATCCCGGGCTGCGGAAGGAGCTAGAACCCAAGGCCATATTCGCATCCCCCAAAGCCAGCCCCGCCCCCCAAACTCCAGGAAACTCAGACCTTGCTCTTGAGGGTTTCTGTTTGCTTTTATTGAGATGTAAGTTAAGTGTGGGAAACGGGATCTTTTAACAGGTGCCAGTTGGTGGGCGGCTGTGTGCGCCACGTGCAGGGCTCTGCTTCCTGAGGCACTGCCAGCCCTGCCCACTTTGCTGAACCGACTCGGAGACAGATGCGGTTCCTCTTCTCCCCGGAGCAGCAGGGTGATTGGAGTGTGCTGTTTGCTCTGTGGGCAACCCCATTACCCACTGTGAATTCACATCACGGTGTCTTCTGAAGGCGCCGTCAGCCCGAGACCAGCAAATGGACTAACAAGGCTGTGCTACCTGCAGACCCTCGCTGCCCGCAGACGGCCAGGTCTTGGGAAGGGTCCTGGGCCGGGCCACGTGTTCTGAGATAACAAGACCCTCACACACATGCAGAAGCTCACAGGGAGCATCAGAGCCGACGCTGCATTTGCAGGGAAGGCCGCCGCCCCTTCACGGCCTCCTGCAGGCCTCTAGTGAAGGCCTGGGCGCTGGTCTCACTGTCCACAGGACCACAGGTATTCTCCACGCGTCAGCCGAGCTGTGGAGTTCTCAAAGGGAGACAGTGGAAGACAGCTGAGGGGACACACAGGTGCCACGGTCACCCACACTTCCAGTGGGCGCCTCGGAGCCAGAGCCACAGTTTGGCAAGAGGCCCAGGAATCCCGGGGCTCCTGTGGCTGCCCCAAGGAGCACCTGTGGGGACTCGGCTCTGGAGGCCGCGGTGGCACAGGTCTCCCTGGCCCAAGTCAAGCTGTGGCTGACCTCCTGCCCGGGGCTCTGGGGCCTGTCTGCTGGTCTTGGTGGCTCCTGGAGACCTCCGGCCTCCCTTGGCTCCCGCCCTGGCTCCAGGCTCAGGCCTGCACCTCTCCCGGCCTCTCCCAGCCTGACCCTCCTTCCCATACGGGCACTCTGGCTCCCTCAGGGCCACCTGGAAGGCCCTCCTCACAGCGCTGTAAGCACGTCCTCAGCCCCTGCTGCCCTGGAGGCCACACATCCACAGGTCGTGGGATCCAGACACCCTGGGTCCTGTCACCTGCCTATCACACCTGCAGACGGGGAGCATCCACGTGCAGTGCCCAGGCCTGTCCTGGTGATTTCTAGTTCCTGGCAGATGCCCCAACCAGGAAGCTGGGACACAGCAGATGACCTTCACTTTAGGCGCACACACCCAGCCACAGGCTCCAGTCCCCAGTCCCCTTCTCTCGGCTGCCATGCTGCCTCGGGTCTCCTCCCTGTGTTCCCTTTGAGCCCTGGGGCATCTCCTGGCCAGGACTGAAGGCTGGCCATGTGCTCACCACGGCCTCCTTACCTCCCCTGGCCCCTGGGGGACGCAGAGGCTCCTCAGCTGCACGGGGCTCCCAGGGCTGTCCCAGGCTCCTCTCCCGTCCTCTCAGCCAAGCCTTCAGTCCTTGCTGGTGGCCTCAAGGGCCTGCTGGAGCCACTGCACCCCTGGCCAGTGGCCTTGCTGTCCACCTCAGAGACCATCAGCTCAGACTCCCTGCTCCTGCTGTGGCTACAGGGCTGCCTGCCCAAGAACACATCCCGCCCACTCACTTGATCATGATGCCCCGCTGCTGGCCCACCTGGACAGTCCAGGGCAGTGCCGCCTGTGTCCTCCTGCACCCTGTACCCAGGGTCTGGTGTCTGACTGCACAAAGGGCTCCTGGACCAGATGGAGTTTGTTTATCTCCTCTTGGAAAGACCAGGACAAGGACAGTGCCTGACACATTCCTCCATGAGTGGAGCCTGTATATGCCTTAGGAGGGTTACCTCACTATCCACCCAGGCAGCCAGCCGACGACCCCTCACCATCCTCCCTCCCTCCCTCCAGCCACCCGTCCCCTCCATCCTCCCAGCCCACACCTCCCCCTCCTCCACCCACGCTCCCTCCCTCCCTACATCACATGCACTTGAGCGTTGACTAGCATCAGGTTTGAAATGCACCTGTCATTCACTGAGGCGGGGACCACAGCCTGACTCTGGACACTCACAGGGTTCCGAAGGTGGTGTCCATTTTCTGCAGTCTCCCTTCCTAGAAGCCCTCCTCTGGAGGAGGGGGCTGCAGAGCCGAGCTGAGCAAGCTGCTTGCAGCCCTCACCTGCAGATCTGGACCCCGTCCCACACGCTCGCTGACTCCCCTGCCTCTGCCCTCCCCTTGGTCCTACGGCCTCCCCTCCACTGGGCCACAGAGTCCCGAGAAGCTGGAGGGGCCCCTGGGCCTGGCCTTCCCCAGCTGCTTCCCCAGCCTCCTCCCTGGCAGCCTCCTCTTTTGGAAGCAGCACCTTCCTGTTCTGCAGGGAGCCCTCCTCCCTCTCTTGGTCCTCTTGGGGGTGGGGTGGGCTGACCTCACTGCTGGCCCCATCAGGAGGCACAGGACGCTGCTCTGGCCAATGCCTGGACCCCATCGTCTCAGCCTCCATGACCAGGGTTTGGTGGCTTGGCGCTGAGGCTGTGTGGAAGGTGGGTGTTCCCAGCAGTTCCCGGCAGCTGGGGAGACTGAACAACAAGAAGTCAGCACCTCTGGGGACAGCTTTTGGGTGGGGATCTCCCTGGGCAGAGTCAGCTCAGAACAGCAAGAGCTTCCTGAAGTCTCCTCCAGGCACCTGGGTCTAGCCATTCCTGAATCCACATTGCCCTAGGTGTGTGGGAACCCTCCTGAGGCCACACGGAGCTGTCTTATTGCCTGCACCAGGCCCCGCCGGCTCCTGCCTCCTATCAGCACTGCCACTTGGGCCACGTGCTCTTGTTCTCCTTCGGCCAGTGGGTGTGGCAGCATGGCTGACCTGGTGACTGTGGTGTCCACTGCCCAGCTCACCTCTGCCTCATGGCTCAGGTCTGTCAGTAACGGCACAGACGTGGGACCTGGTCTGCTTTGCTCCAGGGTCCAGGTCCTGTGTGGACGCACACATCACACTGCACTGAAAGTCCTGTCCCTCCCACCAGCCCCTCAGGAGCAGCTGCCCGAACTGTTCTCATTATGGCCTCTGTGGTACAGAGGTAGGGCACCCAGGGAGGGTCCCTGTGGAGTCCAGGAGCACCCAGGGAGGGTCCCTGCGGCTCAGCAGGGTCCACTGGGGACTTAGGCTTCTTCCCACTCTTCCTCCCTCTTCACTTCCTCTGCACTTGAACTAGGCACCACAGCACAGGCCACCATGTTCAACCAAAGCCTCCTGCCTCCTGCTGAGCATTGCTCTGAACAACTCGTGGACACAGCTCACTGGGCCAGCCTGGCGGGGTGGAGCACCAGGGTGGCCTGGAGGGCCCTGAGTGACCTGGGTGGGAAACGTGTTTATTCAGCCCTCAGGGGTGCACTCCATGCCTGGCCTGGGCGTCAGGGACATGTGACTCTGCTGACCCCACATCTGTCAGCACGTCCCTATGCCTGGCCCAGCCTGGCCTTCCTCATCTGGCCACAGCTAGGCATGCCAGCTGGTCTGGGCCTTCAGCTCCTGCTGCAGGATGGCCATGCCTTCTCACAGGCCTCCCCACGTCCCTTCTCACTGGGCAGCCAGTGGACTCTTACAAACACCCACCACACAGTGCACGTCCCCCACGGCCCAGCACGAGAGCCAGACCTCCTGGGCCACCATGCTGAACGCCCCAGGCTTCTCAGGAGCTGTGTCAGTGACGGGCGCCTGGGGCCTGTGCCTGGAACCCTGCTCACCTTGTCCAGCTCTCTGTTGGGGTGTCAGCCCTCACCTGGCCCTTCTGTGCTCCAGGCCCTTCTGGCTGGAATCCTGTCATCGGGCTCCTCTCCCCGTGTCTCTGCCACCTCAGCACCTTCACTCAGAGGGTGAAGACTGCTCCACGTGGGACGTCGATGACCAACGCTTACGTTGGTTAGTTAACAGTGCCGGGACTCCTCCGGCCCTGCAGACACGAGCTCTCTGTGCAGCCCAGGAGGCCAACTGAGAGCTCTGTGGGTGCTGGGGGCTGCCCTGGCCCCGCCCTCCCCACACACTAGGCTGAAGTGGGGCAGGAGCAAGGGAGAAAGGCCGCGGGAGCTGGGTCGGACTGGTAACACCACCGCAGCCTGCCGTGAGCTCTGGCCCGTGCCAGCACCTTAACCTGGCAGCAGGACCCCAGTGGGTCCCTGCCGGGAGCCAAAATCACATGCAGGGTCCTTGGCAGCAGCCCCATCCTAGGTGACTCAGGGACAAACCTGCATCTTGTCAAGCCAGCCACTGGCCTAAAAGACTCCCTTAAATGTGGGCCCCCTGAACCAGGGCAAGCCCGGCCTTCACACTGTCCCTGTGGCCCCTCTGCCCAAAATACCAAGTACAGAGGAGACTGGAGACCAGAGGTGTCCCAGCTACTCAGACATGGAGCTCTCTTCCACCATGCTGTTTGAGACACCCTGTGCCCACAGGGAAACCGCATCCATACCCACACATGCAGGCACACACACCTGCACACAGGCACACACACATGCACACAAGCACACACACATGCACACAGGCACACATATGCCTGCACACAGTTAAACACACGTGCATACAAATACACACATGCACACAGGCACACACCTATGTGCACAAAGGCACACACACATGCACACAGGCACACACACATATGCACACAGGCACACACTCATGAACACAGACCCACATGCACACAGGTATACACACATGCACACAGGCACACACATGCATGCACATAGGCACACATACGCATGCACACAGTTACACACATGTGCACACAGGTATACATACATGTGCACACAGTCACACACACATGTACATACATGCATGCACTTAGGCACAAAAACACATGTACACACAAGCACACACATGTATGTACACAGGTACACACATGATTGCACACAGGCACACAGACATGTGCACACAAACAGACATAGGCACACAGGCACACACACATACACATGCACATATGCACACAGGCACACACACAGGCACACACTCACACATATGTATGCACATAGGCATGCACATAGGCACAAACACACATGTGCACACATATGCATGTACACAGGCACACACATGCACATAGGCATACATGCACACACGTGCACATGGGCTCACACACATACGTACACAGGCACACACACATGTGCACACACAGCTTTCCATCACTCTTTGCCTCTTTATTATGTCAAGTGTCATGTCACTTGCTGTAAAAATCGGCCCAACACAGTAAGGGGTGTCTCTACATCCTGCAGGACATCGCTCGGGGCAGGGTGGTGTGATGGCTATGGACAGGAATGTGGGGCTAGACTGCCTGGCTGATATTCTCTCTGAAGCTTTTCTGCTGTGTGACTGTGGAAAAGGACTTTGGCTCGCTGCATCTGGTTTGCATGGTCTGAGATGGGTACTGGGAGGACCTGCGTCGTCAGGCTGTGTGAGTCAACGGGCTCACCCCAAGGGCATGGAACAGTGTGGGCTGGGGAAGAGCCAGGCTGCTGTTGTCACCATGATGATCACTGCTGTGATTATTGTCTTCTGGCTGACGGTCAGTGCCCAAGGAGGTCCTGGCTGAGAAAGGAGGCGTTAAAGGCTCAAAGCCGACCCTTTCCCTGAGATGGCCAGGACACTGCGGAGCACTAGAACGCCAGCCCTCTCCTGTGCGACAGGCGTCCATGCTGTCCTCATGCCCACGCACCTCAGGCCTCCCTGGGGGCCCGCATGCTGAGCTCAGCCGCCTGCCTGACCCTGACTGCTCCGCGAGGCCTGGGCTGCTGGCCCTCTGCTCTCCCCGAGTTCCCTGCAGCAGCTGTTCAGAAACGTCCCTGGGCCCTGTGCTGGGGGCGGAGGTGGGAAGGCTGGGAGGCGAGTGGTTTGCCGCCACTTAAGCAGAAGACCACAGGCCCTGGGCACAGCCTGCCACGGGCCCCCGGGGGACGGAGCGCAGCTGAGCATGGCCCGGGGGACGCAGGTCTCTGCCCCCACCCTGTCCTGATATCCAGCTTTGATTTTGAGATGGGGCAGAGTCTCAGTGGAGCTGAGGTCTCCTGGGCACGGAGCTCAGTCCATGCTCAGACGCTGCCCAGACCGCGCTCCCGGCAGGGTCACAGGCAGAGGCCAGACACTGTCCTCGGCTCAGTGCTATGTCTCAGAGCTGCCCGGCCTCAGTGATGAGCCTGGCCTGTCACCCCCTCTGCCTGCCTGTGGCTGGCTTCCTAGAGCCCACGGTGCGGATCCCTAGGTCCAGCTGGTGAGTGGGATTTGACTCTGAAGGCTGATCCCTGGAGGCTGGAGTTTGGAGACGCCTCTGCACGGTCTCGGGGAACCGGCCCAGGGCCCCACAGGGTGCTGGCTCCAGGAGGAGGCCGGTATCCTGCCGGCCACTCTTCACACAAAGGAAAGCACCGAGTGACTTGGCAGGTCCCAAGGACCCACGGAGCCCTTGGGGACCAGGCTGACCGGTGCCAGAAAGCAATTTTCCAAGACCAACCTCCAAGGGTACTCAAGACGATGGCTGCTGCTTTGAGTCCCCTCCATGGCCACTTGCACGCCTGTGCTCCTAGGAGCCTGCGGCTGACCGCAGCGAGAAACAAATGAAGGGGGGCCCATCCTGGGGCAGGCGGAGCTGCCTCCCGAGGACGATTCCAGGGGACCCAGCCCAGGAGACCAATAGGAAGTGACCTCCCAAGAGCGACACTCTGCGGTCCAACCAACCCACCCTTTGGCCAAGTTTCTACTGTGAAAAAACCTCACGTCGCAGGAGGCCGGGACGAGCCAGAGGCCCCTGTGCTGTCCAGCCAGCTTCCTGCAGTGGTCACCTCTCACATGACCACTGCACGGGCTCGCACAGGAAGGCCTCTCGGTGGGAGGGACACAGATGGGTGCCCCGTGGTGCCTACGGTGCTAGGCTGTCTTCTGCTGCTACAACGGATGACAGAGACCGGGTGACGTGAGAACAGAAGTTTGTGGAGCTGGAAGTCCAACCAGCGTGGCGCTAGCACTTGGCTGCCACACGTGGTGGCAGATGGCGTTGTGACAGGAGCATGTGTGAGACAGAGATGGCGCGGCAGGACAGAAGCCAGAGCCGGGGGAGGGGCTGGGTGCACTCCTCCACGACAGCTCCGCGGAGCTACTGGGTCCCCAAGGAGCTACCTCGATCCCTCTGGGGGTGGGACCCCAATTGCCCAGTCACCTCCACCAGGCCACCTTCGAAGGTCCACCGCCTCAGCACCACCACTGTGGGGACCAAGTCCAATGCACGAGCCCTTGGGCAGCAATCCCATCCACACTGCAGCACCTACAGAGGTGTGGCCACCGGGTCCAGGCTGGGTCCCTGTCCCGTGAACACTGGGCTCCACACAAAGACAGCAGTCTAGACAGGGGATGGGCGGGGTGGACAGCTGGGAGGGGTCCGGTGGCCAAGCTTCTGCAGAGCCTGCAGGAGACCCTGGGATCAGCCTTGGTGAGAGGGAAGCCATGCTGTCCATCCCAGCCAGAAGCAATGTCCACCCTGGACCTGGAGGTCAGCTCTTCCAGGCCGTGCATAAGCCTGGCACCTGGCCTCCCGTGTCTTCCTGTCACCTGTCTATAAAAGCTGCAGGCTTCATGAATCTGGCGGAGAGGAGTTCCAACCTGCTCATGCTCGACAGGGCGCTAGCCCTGCGGGACCCTGCAGGACCCTGAGACCAGCTAAGGTGAGCCCAGGCTGCAGGGAGACGGGACGCACCCTGCCAGCGACGCGGGGAGGGCAGAGGCTCGCAGGAGTTCCAAACGCCCACACTGACGACGCGTTTAAACCGGCTCTGAGACAGACAAGGCCTGGGTGAGGCTGCTGGTCCAGGTCCGGGTGGGTGCTGGGACACCCGAGGCCTCAGCCTGCTTGGAAAGGACAGATTCGGTGACTTCTGGGTGGAAATTGCCACCGTCCTGCTGGGACTGGCTGGCTGGTGGCTGCACCTGCTCCTCCTCTGCCTGCATTCCAAGAGCCAAACCCGCAGCACCCAGCAGATGGACGATTAAGACTTGGTACGCGGGATGGGCGGGCAAGCAAAGCGTCGGAGGGGCAGGCAAGTGGCATCCCAATCCCTAATTATTAAGGGACCTGGTGGCTTTGCAGCCTGCATGGCCAGCTTCTGTCTGACGTGTCTGGTGTGTGTGAGCAGCACAGTGGATTAATGACAGCCATTGAACACTGTTGGTTTATAAGGGCAGAACAGAAGCCTCGCGGGCATCCTGCCCCACCCACAGGGAGCAGAGCTCAGGTCGGGGGACAGACAGCTTGGAGACAGAGGAGGCTGTGGCCTCCGCCCTGCAGGGCTGCCCAGCTGGGGAAGGAGGTTCAGCAAAAGGAAAGTCACGGGGCTATCCCTGTGACCACCTGTGACCTTGCAGCCATCACTTGACCCTTTGGAGCTCAATCTCCTCTTTGGGAAAATAGGAATCTTATAGGATTATCTCCTGGGATCTAAGCAGTCAGTCCCCTGGCCTGGGGAGTCGGCACAGGTCCTGGCTATTAATCAACAGGGACAGGCCACAGCCTGCACGTCACTCATGGGGACGAACACAGGGCAAGGGGTGGCTGGAGAGAGGGACGAGGAGGGTAGGGAAAGAGGCAGGAAGGGAGAGAGCAGTGCAGGGGACCTAACCTGTGGCTGGCCTTCCCCTAGGTGCTGGGCTGATGCCTAGATATCCATTGGACACAGACCACGTGCAGAGAGGAGTGAGCACATCCCAAGCCCCAGGAAATGGGTCATTTCGAAACACTGAGCAGTGGTTGTGCACCGTGATGCCAGCCCACCCGAGTGACATGGGGCCAGGCGGTGCCCAAGGAGCATCTTGCGGATCCAGGCTGGAACACACAGCAACGCCGCCCCTTCTGTCTCTCTCCTCTGGACACCCAGCTCTTGGGTTTGTGCAGGGCAGGCTTGCAGGGGTCCTGGTCCCTGGTCCTGCCTGGCAGCTCCCCCACTCCACCTAGACCGGGCTGGGTCCCCCAGCTCAGTGTGACATGAAGGCCCCGAGGCATAGGAAGAAACACGGCTGTTCTTAGTGGAATCCTTGGAGGGAACGATGTGGCTGGAGCTATTTGACTGCCCAGTTTTTGTTTGTGTTTTTTTAATGTAACTCTAAAGGTTGAAATTGTTCCCTGGTGGCCAGTCAGTGCCCAAGCTGCATGCGGTAGTGGACTTGGAGCAGGAGTAGGCTTGGCGAGGGCGGCAGAGGGACCTGAAGGAGGGGGACTGGCCCTTCCCAGGGAGCACCTGCAGGACTGTCCAGAGCTGCTCCTGAGCCATGTCAGCTGTCTAAGGCAGACTGCCCAGCCTGGCTGACCGCAGAGGCCTGCCCCTCACCCCTGGTCCCCATGGGGTGGTGCTGAGAGGTCTGGGACTTTCAGGAAGGGGGTCCAATGGCCCTCCTGGTTCTGACTTCCTATCTCATCCTGTGAGTGAGCTGACAGGTGGCCCTCTCCAGCACCCTGGCTCTGTTGCTTGGGCTCAAGCCTTCGACATGTTGAGGTTAGCAACCTTTCTTCTCTATGATGACCCAGCCTCTGGTGTCCTGGTATAGTAATGAACAACTGGTACTGTGGCTTCGCAGGTCCCCTGGTCCCTAAGCTAGTGTACCCTTCCCAAGGAAGGAGGAGGTGACCAGGGGATGGCAAACACATTGGAATCCCCTGCAATAGAGAGTTCTGGAAGATGGAGCAGACTCAGGGAAGGGAAAGTGCAGTGGGACTCGGTGGGTGGGAACTTCTCCCTCCATCCACTGGCCCCACCGCCCTGGGTGTTCTGCACCCCCGAGCCTCCCTCCAGCCAGGCTGGGAAGCAGCCCCAGGCATGCCAGTAGACTCTTAAAGGATTAGGCCTTTCAGGACTGGGATCTAACACTATTGATTTTGGCCTATCGCGAATCCCGACTAGTGCTCCGGTACGGCTGGGTGAGCACTGGCTGACACTGTAAGGATTCTGCAAGCTGATGGACGTCCCTGCAGGAACGCTGAGCGTCCATGCCTGTGCGGTGCACGGCGAGGCCCTGGCCCTCTTTCCAGAGCTGTCTTTCCCGGGGGGCAGCCATGCACTGCCCAGGCCTCGCCTGCCTCTAAGCTGGGACCTTTCTCATCAGAGTCTTGGGAAGGGTCCAGAAGTGGGCGGAGAGGTTAGGAAGGGCGTGACCAAGCTGCTTGGGAAACGTGCCCCCTCAGCTGCAGACACGCACACGGCACCTGGAAGTGTGCTCCCGCGGCGCGTGCAGAGGGACGGCCGAGCTCTGTCACCCCAGTGTGTGCTCCTGTGCCAAACACACCGTGGTAGGATATGGGATCCAGAAAAAGACTGAGCTCGGGGAGGACAGCCTGGAGGCTCTGTGGGTCAGGCCTGGGCAGGCGGAGGGCTGACCACTGGCCCAGCAGGACAACAGCTGGTCTGCTCTGGAGCAGGAACACTTCCAGATGCTGGGACACTGTCCCCCAGAGAGCTCAGCCAGACGAGACCAGACGAGGGCGTATCTGGCACGTCCTGGGAGGGTGGTCAGCAGGAGCTAGCAGCTGCACTGTCCCTGGGACATGACGGCCCAGGACCTGCGCGGGGCTGTCCTTCCTCAGTGAGGTCAGTGTCGTGACTCTCCTGGGGCCACATGGCTGTCTGCCGGCTATGCCCACGTTCTTCTCAGAGGAAGGGACCTGTCCTGGGACATTGCCTGCTCCCATGGACCAGGGTGTGGTCCTGGGAGGAGAGACTCTCTGAGGTCACTCCCTGCAGAGTTGGGAGGCAAGCCCGTCAGGGTCAGAGGAGCCGTGAGCCCCGGGAGCGCTCTGTGGTCAAGGCTGGAGAAGCCTGCGCCCAGGCCGCCCGAGGGGAAGGAGCCGCTGCCTTCTCCTCCGTCCCCCCCGCACCCCCAGAAGCCCCAGCTCCACCGTCCCAGCCCTGCCATGGCACTCACCAGGGTGCAGGTGGCCCACTCCATACAGTGCTGTCCACCCCACGCTCCAGACCCACGTGCCCCTGCTCCCCCCCATGAGCCGAGCTCTGATGGCCACGCTCCCTGCTCAGGGTGCGTCCCCTCCACCTGGACTGCACCCAGCTCTGAAGACCCCACTCTTGACCCTCTGCACTTTCCTAACAGGGTGACTCCCCAAACTGTCCTTCTGGGGCAAAATGTGTCCCTGGAGGGCGACTGCGTCTGTCAGTCGCCCATGCTCCTGGCTCTGCCTGGTGTGATGTGCTCAGGGTCACGCCAGGCAGCAGGCCACCTGGTCTCTGATGGCAGGGGCCTGTGCTGGCCGTCACTGCCGCAAACCAGTGCCTGGAGCAGGGCACAGCCAGGAGCCAACGAGGGAATGAGCCACCCAAGGGACCTGCCTGCAGAGGGGGCCGAGGGTGGGCCAGACAGACCACCTGGTGACAGGAACTCTGTGCTTGGCCTGCCCAGGGCACTGCCTTCTCCACTCCTGCCGTGGCCAGCCAGCAGGTTCTCACCTGGGGGCGTCAAGGACAGGGTCGCAGGAGACAACAGTCATTTCTGAAACTCGACCCACTGGCCACTTGACTCTCCGGAGGCGGAGATGGGGGTGTGTGGACTTGCAGAGACGGCGCACGCGCAGGTTGTTCTGTGAGAGAGGCGACTCCTGCTTCCCACCAGGACTCAGGCAGAGACACCTGCAAGGCAGGATCCCCCAGGAGCAGCCTCTGATACGCTTCACATTTGTCCCAGCCGTTTCCTGTGCTAGCACACGCATGTAGAAACCTGCACACACGGGCATGCGTGAATCAGCACCTTCCACACACGCACTGCCTTGACGTGATCACAAGCGTGACATTCTTGTTAAGAACACAAACAAAACTTGAACATACGGAATAAATGGAAGTCCCCCTGCTCCCCAGGCCGGCGGCAGAGGCCTTGCTGGGTGGACTGGGTGGACTGCCCTGTGGGCGTCGGGTCCAGTCTTATCTGACCTGCTCCAGTGTATGCAGCTAGGCTCCTGCAGACGGTGGCCTCGCCCTGGGGAAGTGTGTGGAGTCCCCAGCCGGTTCACCAGCCAGTCTGTGCCAAGTGCCTCTCGGGATCACGCTCTGCGCAGAATGCGCGTCCTGTACCCTGAGGTGCAGCCAGCGATGCCACTCAGCTAGCTTCTGTGACATTTATAGAAAATGCCACCGATGACAAAAGAACCTCAGAAAGGGATCGACACACTCACACCTCAGAAGGGGATCGACACACCCCTCAGAAGGGGATCAGCACACTCACACCTCAGAAGGGGATCGACACACCCCTCAGAAGGGGATCAGCACACTCACACCTCAGAAGGGGATCAGCACACCCCTCAGAAGGGGATCAGCACACTCACACCTCAGAAGGGGATCGACACACCCCTCAGAAGGGGATCAGCACACTCACACCTCAGAAGGGGATCAGCACACCCCTCAGAAGGGGATCAGCACACTCACACCTCAGAAGTGGATCGACACACTCACACCTCAGAATTGGATCGACACACTCACACATTAAAAAAAAAAAAAACTGGAATAAATTACAGAAAGGCCAGGAGAAAAGATCAATGATCGTCCACTGGACAGTTTTTCACATCACACTGCTTCTCATACAATGTAAATACACAACTAATTGACAACTAAAACGCATTTAAAATTCTTGAAATTTCTTTGGCATTATGGGAAATGAAAACATTTTTCAATGAAAAATTAGTCCCTGAATTAATGGCCCAAGTATTATCCTTGAGACTATAATTGGGTAAAATTAAATTTCAGCCTTGCCCGATCTGAGTGGCTTTTCTCAAACACTCATGGTTGGGATTATGCAATCAATTATTTCCAAAGGACAATAGGAAGTGTTTACCAAAAGCATTATAAATGCCCATGCATTGTGACCTGACAATTTTATTTTTAAGAATTCATCCTCAGGAAACAATAGACTAATGCAAAGCACATTAAGAATGCTATCACCACAGTATGTATAATGGGAAAAATTTAGAAATAACCGGCACATCCATCACCCAGGACCATGGTCTCCCATAATGCCGTTTGGACGTTTAGAAGGAAGACATCAGCGGAGTGGACAGGTGAGCGTGGAGACCTGTTGAGGGCTGGGTCGCCAAGGACAGCACTGCACAATACCCACAGGTCCGCTGGGGCGCTGAGGGGACCCGTGTGTGGGTGGACGGGCAGAGGAAGGCACGCTGCTGACTGTGGCGGTTTCTCGGCCCGGGACTGGGGTGTGCCCTTCCAGAAGGTCAAGGGGAGGTGACACGGACTCAGACACCACCCCTCCCTGCTCTTTGCTCTGGTGGGGGCCACACCCCAACCAGGCTCCGCCTCCAGGCCGCCTCCCTGCTCCCAACCCAGCCCCCTCCCTGCAGGGCTTGGCCCTCCCCTGGGCTGTCCCCAGCACAGGACAGCTACAGGGCTCCCTCAGAGCTGGGCCTTCCCTGGGCACACCCAGCACTGGACGTCCCGCCATCACCCTCTCAGCCAGGTAGAATGAGGAGGAACAGCACCTTGTCATTGTGTTTAAGATTGAGGACAGAGTCCTGGGAGGCTCTAACATCCTGGAAAATAAGGAGCAGAGTTTATACACTGGGGACTGGGAGGCTGGTGGGACTCCCCAGGGCAGGGCTGGCAGAGGGCCTCAGTCTACCTGCAAGGACGGGTCCCTGGCTGAGGTCCCAGGGCTCTCCGGTCAGGAGGCCTGGGGGCAGGCCCAGGTGTGAGTCCAAGCCCCTGCCTGGGAGGTGTCCTGTGCAGGGAGGTGTCCTGTGCAGGGAGGGGGCTGGCAGTTCCCAGGGCCCTGTTACACCCAGAGGCTGGTCCTGGGGCAGGGGAGACAGAGGGGGCGGACCGGCTGCCAGGCGCCCCGTGCTCCCGGGGATCCCGGGGCCTGGGAAAGCCCACTGAGGGGCAGGGGTCCTCCCGAGGCTAAAGCCTGCACAGGGAAGTCACAACTGCAGACCACTTGGGCAGGTGACCACAGGCCACTAGGCGCTAGAGGCTGCCCCTCTTCCGCGGCAGTTTAACGTGAGCCCTGGTGGAAATAAACACGGGCATTAAGAACATAATTACACAGACGATCACGTACGGTTGTGTTGATCAAAACCCTGGCTAATGTCTAAGTGAAGCAAGCCTCACACCAGTGAGAGACGGAGCTAATTGTTGGTGCTTGGGAAACTAACAAAACACTACTTATTTCTGCATTAGCGGTACCAAAACCTGTAATTACTACTATTACCTTCAGGTATGGAAACACCCGTTTAACACAGAGCACACACCGTCCAGGGGATCCCCGCCGCGAGGCTGGATTCGGGCCCTAAGGGGGCACAGCCTGCCCATTTTCCCAGGGGCTGTGTCCACCCTGCCCAGCTGAGGCCTCACAGCAGGTGCTGGGGGTTCCTCCAGGGGACATGCTAACGGCAGGGCTCCTGGCTGATGTCAAGACACTGGGTTTACATGCACCGGACGGGTTCACACGTGCTTCTGGCATGTGGTGACTTGATCCCTGTGTGCCCACACTGGAACGTCTGTCACGGGGACCCAGCCCTACTTGATGAGACACACGGATGGCTGAGCATACGGAGGCATCCTGTGGCATCGGGGACTCAGTGCTGAGCAGAACAGACCTGTCCTCAAGCCACTTCGGAGCCGCAGGGGACAGGGGCATGGCTGGGAGCACAGCCTGCTCAGACCCGGGGACAGGGCGAGGCTCCTGTGGGTCGGCCCAAGGACTGGGAGGGACTTGGCAGGGGAACAGGGGTGTGTGGCATCCCTGTCACCAAGCGCCTCCGTGCCCCAAGCTCTTGGTTCTATCTAGGGAGCCCGAGAAGGGATCCCGAGGCCCACGTGCAGTGACCCTGTGGGGACTGTCCCCAGTGCAGGTGTGGAGGTCAGTGGTGGCAGGATCACAGAGGGCCTGGCAGAAGAGTGACTGATGCACAGCTCCTGTGGGCTTGAAGCCAAGCAGGGACAGGAGCTCTACAAAATACTGAGTGGGCAGGCAGCCGCCTGCGGGGAACGAACTGGACAGGCCAGCCGAGGCAGCAGGAACGATGGGCCAGACCACAGCTGCCTCTTTAGGGAGCTACAGGCACCCCAGGAGGGCTGCACTGTGGGCACGGCCCATGCTGACGTGGTGGCCGCAGCAGGGTCCGGGCGTCCACTCTGCCACGAGCCTCACCTGTTGGACCACAGACCACCAGGCCCTGCAGCCTTCACATGTCCATGCGCCTGCTGCTCAGCCAGGCCCCCTCTGTGCACACTGGGCAGTCTTCTCCCAGGTACCAGGGCCCTGGACAGACCTGACGAGCCCCGGGCCCAGGGACTCCCCGGAGGACAACCCTGCGGAAGCTCCTGGCATCTCTCTGCCTTGCTTGTGAACAAACCCAGACACCTGCACTTCCTGCCAATTGCCCCAGATTCCAGATAGCCAGTCTCCCACGGTCAGCCCTGGGCCCTGGCTGGGCTGCGTGGGAGCCAAGCCTGAGCTCCCCCTGCAGGATACAGCACCTGTGTCCACAGCTGAGTCGACCAACAGCTTCGGTCCTTGTGTCCACCACAGCAGCAAGGTCACCTGCACTTTCAAAGTGGAGTTTTATGGCCATTGGCGATTGTGTCCTGGAAGGACAGCTGACAGTTTCAGTGACTTCAGCAGCGTGGCAGGACAGGAAGACTTAGACAGGGGTCAGAGAGAAGGCTCAGGGGGCCAGAACAGAAACCAGCTGCCCTCCTGGCCCAGAGGGTCACCTCCAGATGGGTCTCAGTCCGTTTACTTGTGTACTGAGCTTTCTTAGGGACAAATACAGTGACTGGGGACACAGCTCAGAGGTGGAGCAGCTGTCTGGCCCACACAAGGCCTGTAAAAAGAAAAATTAAGTATCTGAATCGATTATTTATTGCTTCTTATTCATTTAAGTTCATTTGTATTTTTTAAAAAAATTTTTAGTTGTAGATGGACACAATATCCTTATTTATTCACTTATTTTTATGAGGCGCTGAGGATGGAACCCAGGGCCTCAGGCGTGTGAGGGACGTGCTCTACCTCGGAGCCCCAGCCCAGCTCTTCATCTGCATTTTTAAAAGACGTTAATGGTCGTCCTGGCTGGCGTGTGGCTCTAACCAGACTCCGGTTCAGGGCCAGAGACCAGGGCAGGAGGAGTGGTGTGGGCGGGGCCTCTGGTGGACAGGGCACTTCCTGGGTCCCGGGGTTCTCAAGGTCCACTGCTCTGTCTTCCCTTCTGCCAGGAGGCTGCTGGCCAAGCTCCTGCGTTCTTCAGGGAGAACCTCTGGTTGGGTCACTGTCCTTGCCTCCCTTGACCAGCCCGTGACCAGCCCACTCCTGGACTGCACCCCCTCCCTGCTGGCCTAACGTAGAGCACAGTGGCCTCAGCCTCTGACCCTGAGGCTGTCCTGGGGCCCAGCCCGGGGGCTCCAAGGGGAAGTGGACATCCTGGTTTCTGCCCACCTGGAGTCCGTGGCTGCTCCCCGAGTGCCTTTCTGACTGTGGCCAGGGTGAAGCTGGTCTCCTCGAGGCTCTGGAGTGTGGGGAGCTGTCCCCTCTGCTAGTTAGCCCTGCTGCCCAGCGCCTCTGCCCGAGCACAGAGTGCTTCAGAAGCCCACGGAGGCACGAGTGCACGCAGGGTGGCCACTGCTCGGGGCCTTGCCAGCTCCGCCTGGGCGGCTGCACCCGCAGATGGCCAGCAGCAGGGGCCTCGCCGCCTCTGGAACCTCTTGTGGTGACGTCCAGACCGTCCTCTTCCGGCCCTCACGTGCCCATGGTGGCTGCCCCTGTCAAGGCCTCTCTTGTGACTCACAGTGCTTCCTTATTATGAAGATCTGGGACCAGAGCCACCAGGAGCAGGGCAGCCCGGGCAGGAGACAGACCCCCAGGACCTGGCTGGGAACCTCCGCCCACCCTCAGGAGCGCGGGGCACGTGTCTGCACACGAATCAGGGACGATCAGTGCCAGTTCTCGGGCTGCTCTATGATTAATCATGTGCCTGTGGCCGACTTGAGGCAGGCTCCCCTGAGCCCTCTTCTCCACTACCTTGACCTTGGTTTACATGACCCAGTTTTAGCAAAGAGTCCTGCTAGGTGGTTTACCAAGAACCTGCCCTACCCAACCAAGTGGGAATCCCATCAATAGCGTGGAGGGTCCCCTACCCTGGCTATCTGGTCGGGGTCCCCTTAGTAAGGTTCCACCTGCCGACTCCTCTCACTGCAAATCCCCAGGGGCCTTCACTCCAATCAGCACAGAGCTCAGCGGTTCCTGGGCCAGAGCCTCCAGGTCACCTTCCCAGACCTCCTGGCCGAGGGTCACAACCCCTTTTCTCTGTAATAACGGCAACAGAGTGTGGCTTGATACCTTGACCATGTTCCAATGCCCGGAGCTACACAAGAGGGCGCGTGGGAACTCAGGGCAAAGCTCACGGAGCACACAGGTAGAGCCCAGCCGCCAAGACCAGCCAGCCTGCCACTGGCCACCCAGCAGAGCGTGCAGCGCTGCCTGCCGAAGCCGCAGGCCACCACCGCCAGCCACGGCCACAGAACAGAGCAGGGCGGACCCTGAGCGGCCAGGCCCCTGGCCTCGGGAGGAGACTGGCCTGGTGGGCAGGCGCAGGGCTGAGCGCTGGGTCCCTCCTCCCACGTGTGGCAGAGGTGAGGTAGGGATGGAGACGACACCCAGGGGAGGGGCAGAAAAATGGCCTGAGAACAGGCATGTCCCGAATCCCCAGAGCTGAGAGCAGGGACCCGTGTGGGAGGGGCTGCGGTGGGGAGGATCCTGGGGCAGGCTGCACTCCCGGCCACCCTGGGTCCCACGGGCCATCACAGGGCCTTGTGGAGGAGCCAGAGGTGGAGTATGACTGGCTTCCAGGATGGAGGCTGGCCTCAGGTGGCCTCTAGATGCTGGACAAGGCCCGGAGCCTCTGGAAGGTGCAGCCCCCCACCACATGGTGACTTCAGTCCCCGAGGTCCCCAACCTGCAGAACGAGAGCTCCAACATCTGGGCTGCTTTCAGCCTCTAGACCCTTGGCCATTCGGTCATCACGCAGGAGGGTGGACCTGAGCCACACCACGCAGGACGACACGCGTGGAGAGGACTGAAGGATCAGGTGACACCAGGAGTGAACTCAGCCATCCTGAAGCCTGTCTGGGGTCAGTGAGGAAGGCACCGTCCACTGTGGGCCACCTGCCGCCCCACAGAGGACCGTCACCAGAATGCTCCAGAGACCCCGAGTGGAGGACAGTGCCCACCAGCCCGGGCCGTGACTGTACCATCCCCAGAGTGGAAGTGGTGGGGGTTGTCCATCTGTCCCTCCCCAGGACGTGCCCAGCCTCTCCCGCACAGGCCTGTTGGGCTCCCCCAGTACAGGGCCAGTGGACGCGGCACTTAATCTCATGTCATCTTCCTAGCACCTGAGGGATCCTTTATGCCCCAAGACCCCAAAGCTAAGGTTTTATAAGGTTTCAGCATCAGGTCAGGAGAATGGGGCATGGCTGGCAGAGGACAGGAAAGACAGGAGGTGGACAGACAGAAACCAACGTGGGCGGCATCTCCCCCATTCTGCAGAGGGGGTGAGGGGTGGGACCCACGGCCCCGGAGGAGCCCAGGTGGGAGGAGAACCCTGCACAGTGCTGTCGCTCAGTCTCGGAGGGGCCGGGTGGGGCTGAGGGACCCAGGGCTGCTCCCACGGGCTTGGTCCTCATCAGCCTCAGGGGCTGAGGGGGTGACCACAGGACCCTGGAGGGCGGTCTGCAGCCAGGCAGACGAGTGCTGATGGGAATCCACAGGCGTGAAGAATGGCCGAGCTGCCCTGGCTCTCTGCCAGTGGCAGGCGACTCCCACACTGGCTCCCGGCCTGATGTGCGACGTAGCCGCCCGGAGGCCAGGAGGGCACAGAGCCCTCTGCGCTGTCCCTGCCACTTGCTATGAATCTATGATCATCTATTTCCAGTTATTAAAGAGTCTGAATGATCAGAAGGAAAACAGATGAAAACAGAAAGCAAAGCAACCCAGACAAGCCCTGAACACAGGATCCTGCAAACAGGCGCCCAGGCCCCCCGGCTCTGCCAGGCGCTGGCGCTGGACCAGAGCCCAGGCGGCCTCTGCAGCACGGGTGGCACCGCAGTGTGCAGCCTGAGACCAGCTGTGGGAGGCGAGGGCGGGCAGGGCGGGCGAGCCCCACGCAGGCCCCTCACCCCACAAGCTGGCTGGGCTTCCCTCGGGGCCAGTGGCACCCAAGACAGGCAGGCTGCAGTCACAGGCACGTCAAGGTGGCAGACGTCCCGTCCCTGGTCTCTGTGGGCCCACGGAGCAGTGAGGGATCTGGACACTCCTGCCCCATGATTGGCAAGTGAATCCAACAGGCACCTACCTAATCCCAGCGAAGACCTTGCGAAGACCCAAAACATGCTTGGCTCATTAAAGCAGCCAGGGCTTAGCAGCTCTGTCTCATAAAATAAAGTTTTCTCTCTCATTTTTTTTAACGATTTGAGCCAAACTCTCCACATCAGATGCCCTTTCTCATCTCTGCCTCCCGCTCGCCATCGCAGTGTCTCCAGGGCCCTCCCAGGTGACCCCCACTGGGGGCCCAAGGAGAGGCAGGAGGGGCACTGCCTGAGCTGGGAGTGGACATGAGCCCAGACCCCCGGGAGGGCAGGGAGATGAGATGAGGACAAAGTCCCTACAGTGAGCCCAGGGGACACTCCCCCGCAAGAGGAAGGGCACTGAGGGGCAGGGGCAGCTGCAGAACCTGACCCCTGTCTTCCCCTCCAAGGACTCGGGGCTGCGGGCAGCCAGGCCTGCTTTCCAGGCTCAGGAGAAGGCCTGTCGCTCCCTGGCAGAGCCCCTGGGCCCTGGGGCCCACCCTGCCCAAGGCACCTTCCAGAGCCCCTCCTGGCAGCCACACGGCCTCTTTGGCTATGGAAGGCTCAGCTCTGGGGACGCTGAGGGGAGACATGGAAGCCCAGGAAGCTGGAAGAGGCAGGGGTCCCTGTGGGGGGCTGGAGCCATCTCTGCCTTTCAGGCTCCAGCTTCCGGAATCCCAGGGCTCCTCCTCCCAGGTGCTCCTCCTTCCAGGGTGCTCCTCCTCCAAGGTGCTCCTCCTTCCAGGTGCTCCTCCTCCCAGGTGCTCCTCCTTCCAGGTGCTCCTCCTCCCAGGTGCTCCTCCTTCCAGGTGCTCCTCCTTCCGGGTGCTCCTCCTCCAAGGTGCACCTCCTTCCAGGTACTCCTCCTCCCAGGTGCTCCTCCTTCCAGGTGCTCCTCCTTCCGGGTGCTCCTCCTCCAAGGTGCTCCTCCTCCCAGATGCTCCTCCTTCCAGATGCTCCTCCTCCAAGGTGCTCCTCCTTCCGGGTGCTCCTCCTCCAAGGTGCTCCTCCTTCCAGGTACTCCTCCTCCAAGGTGCTCCTCCTCCCAGGTGCTCCTCCTCTCAGATGCTCCTTCTTCCAGGGTGCTCCTCCTCCCAGGTGCTCCTCCTTCCAGGTGCTCCTCCTCCAAGGAGCTCCTCCTTCCAGGTGCTCCTCCTCCAAGGTGCTCCTTCTTCCATGGTGCTCCTCCTCTCAAATGCTCCTTCTTCCAGGGTGCTCCTTCTTCCAGGGTGCTCCTCCTTCCAGGTGCTCCTCCTTCCAGGGTGCTCCTCCTCCAAGGTGCTCCTCCTTCTAGGTGCTCCTCCTTCCAGGTGCTTCTCCTCCAAGGTGCTCCTAATTCCAGGTGCTCCTCCTTCTAGGTGCTCCTCCTCCCAGGTGCTCTTCCTCCCAGGTGCTCCTCCTTCCAGGGTGCTCCTCCTCCCAGGTGCCCCTCCTCTCAGGTGCTCTTCCTCCCAGGTGCTCCTCCTCCTAGATGCTCCTTCTTCCAGATGCTCCTCCTCCCAGGTGCTCCTCCTCTCAGGTGCTCCTCCTTCCAGATGCTCCTCCTCCCAGCTGCTCCTCCTCCCAGGTGCTCCTCCTCCCAGGTGCTCCTCCTTCCAGGATGCTCCTCCTTCCAGGGTGCTCCTCCTCCAAGGTGCTCCTCCTTTCAGGTGCTCCTCCTTCCAGGGTGCTCCTCCTTCTAGGGCTCCTCCTTCCAGGTGCTCCTCCTTCCAGGTGCTCCTCCTCCCAGCTGCTCCTCCTCCCAGGTGCTCCTCCTTGGGTGACAGGTATGGCAGCTCTGTCCCTGCAGCTGGGCCCCCATCCTTCCCTTATGTCTGAGTCTTCTCAGGGCCACCACCATGCCCGTGGTACAAATGTGGGGCAGACAGCAAGCCCACGGAGACCTTGACAATCTGCCTCCACCGTGCAGACAAAGGCCCGTGCCTCCAAGAGGCCCTTCTGGGCACCTGGGTGGGGTGGGTGCAGGACCCAGACCGCAGGAGCCTGTCACAGTGCTACCAGTGGCCAGCAGGGTTGGCCACATGTGCTGAGCAACAGCACCCTCCCCAGGAGGCTTTATCAAGACCACATGACAAGTGTCGCTGAGCCTGGAGAAGGGCCTGTGCCACTGGTGGGCAGTGAGACGACGTGACCGCTGTAGAAACCACTGTTAGTTCCTTATGCAGCTGGAACCACCAGAGGACCCCACTGGCCTGCTCCAAGCTCTGCCTGCGGGAACCCAGGCCGGAGCTCGGAGAGCCGTGGGCACACCGTGATCTCAGCCCAGGTCATGAGGGCTGCAGCAGCTTCCCTGGCTTTCCTGTGTCCCTCTGGTCACCACTGCCACTGGCCGGGTGAGAGGGGCACCCTCAGTCTGCCACAGGACGACCCCAGGGCCTGTGAAGTTCTCAAGGGCGGAAGCGGGAAGCTGGGCGGCACAGAACCGAAGAGGCCAGCTGGGTGCCTCCCCCGTGGCTCTGGGGCCGCCGGTGGTCCCGAAAGGCCTTGTTCCTCTCGTACCCCAAACCCCCAGCCAGCCTGGAGAGGGGCTCTTGGTGGCAGCCTTCAGAGCCTTTGCGGGGCCCCAGACGTGGGGGCTCATTACTCAGAGGGCCACTTGAGTGACGTTCCCATCACTTGACGGATCAAGGGTCACACACCCCTCGGGCACTCGCGGTGGAGAACCAGAAGGAGCAGGTGACGTCTTCCAGCCCAGAAGCTGGCTGAGCCGATGGCCGGTGGTGGCACTGTGGGGTTCTGTGAGGGACCAGCCCAGGGCCAGCTCCCGACAGGTGGCGAGGCTCCTCTCACACCATTGCCACAGGAGTGCCCGGCCCAGGTCCTCCTGAGGAAGGCGGGGCCCGAGGGTGCACCTTCGGAGCCACCCTTGGGGTGCCGGGTCCACCGCAGGAGGGGTCAGTGTGACGTGCTGCTATTCCTGACACCCTCAAACGCCACCTGAGGGATGCTTAGCTCTCAGAAGGACAGAACCACTTTGGTCCAAGTCCACACTCTGGCTCCTCATTCCATCTGCCAGCCAGGAGCTGGGCCATCTTGCCCTGGCCAGCCACACGGGAGGACACCTCTCACAGGTCCTCACTAGCTGCTTCTCTCACTCCCGGGGGGAGCATCTGTGTCCCCCTCACCCAGTGTCCCTCTCTTCAGCCACTTCACCTTGGAGCACAGGCTGCTGGTGGCAGTGGCTGTGGGAGCCACCCTGCCCCCGTCCAGGAGGGCTTATCCCGCAGAGAGCACGTTCCTGGGTCCCAGACACAGAGGAAGCAGCCGGGTGCCCCTGGACTCGGAGGCCTGGCTCCCATCCATGGTTTCCTTTCAGGAAGAGTGCCACCTCCCCAGCATGATGGTGATGCACCTGAGGCTGCAGATGCAGGTGGCTTCCTTGGAGGCCGGTGTCCCTGCTCTGTGCCTCCCCAGGTCCTGGAGGGCGCCTCACGTGCAGGGTGCTCAGCAGACGGAAGTGCAAGGCCGGAGCCCTTCTGCATCCTGTCCCCACTCAGGTCAGCCCCTCTCACTGGGTTCTGCTGAAATGTCACCTGCTCATGGGTCCCTGACTTCTCCTTGCTGTTTTAACTGTCCCCTTGTCAGTCTAACCCATAGGTTTCATCCCGTCTCCCGTGCACAGAGGTGTCACAATGGCCCCTTCTGACGCCACATCCCTGCCCCCAACGCCAGTACCTAGAAGCTGGCAGGTTCGCTGCACGAGAGCCCCATCACCTTCCAGTTGTCCCCCCAGCTGGTCACGTGCTTCCAATGGCTTTCTGGGCACTGCACACCAGGCACTGACCCTAACCCCAGCTTGGGCCCGCCCACCTAGCCTGGAGATCCCGGAGCGTCATGGGCTCTGGGATTTAAATCACAACAGTGTGATGTAGGACACACGTGGGGCTCCTGCCAAAGGACGATGACAAGGCATGTAAAGCCAATTCCCGGGCCTGCGGCTGGGACGCTCTCAGGCAGCCCTGGCTGTGCCCTGCTGGTGGCTGGCACGCAGGGTACCAGTCCAAGCCTGCTCACCTGCCCAGGCTCCCCGTGCTGGCTCCCCAGAGCCACAGGCGCTGCCCACACCTGCCACTCCAGGCCCTGGGCAGTGACCCTTCGCCAGGGGCCATGCTCGCTGGGCATGCTGGAGCACAGGAGGCTGGGAGAGTGCTCTGGGCAAACCCTCCAGGTACCAGTCCTTCCCGGTGCACCAGGCTGGCCCTGATGCCAGAGAAGAGCAATGTTGGGGCAGGACAACGCACATGGCCCCAACACTGGGGTGTGGCCGCCAGCCAGCAGGAGCCCGACTGAGCCGGAGAGGAAGGTCCAGGCTGGAGATGGCGAGAGGGCTGCAGAGGGACTGCAGCAGCTCACTCCTGGAGACCACTCAGCACTGTGTGGCCATGGCCTGAGCAGACTGCAGACTCCGGGGTCCCTGGCACTGGATGTGGCACCGAGGCTCTGCGGGCCCTGACCTGACAGTAAGTAGGCCTATGGGTCCTGATCCTACAGTAAGAAGACCCTAAGGGCCCTGACCCTGAGGAGAGAGGGGGAGGTGACAGGACACAGAGGCCATGGGCCTGTGCATAGGGACAGGTGGGCTGCGATGGTCTCCTCAGGGACGTGGTGGCACCCCACAGCTCCTGGCCAACTTGGTTAACGCTGGCCAAGCCGTAGCTGCCTTAAGTGATCATTATTAACAGGTTTCCTGTAATTGGAAGATAAACCTTCCAAGTTCATTGCTGTCTCAAATTCATCTTTAACTTAAAAAGGAGTATCAATAATTAAAACCGACCGCACGCGGCTCGGCAACATGTGTGCGGGCAGATAACAGCCCACTATCCCTTTGATGAGGGCTCATTCCTGCCTTGGGGGATTTCAAGCCCCAGGCCTCTGGAGTCCAAGCTCTTAATGATTTTTTTATTTCGTTTCTGCGTCAGTGAGCCTGGTGCCACCTGCCCGAGCAGCCCTCCCCTGTGGCGGCTCCTAGAGACCCAGCGGGTTTCTGGGGTGGTCAGGCTGGTGTGGAACGCCACGGCGAGCTCCTCCTTCCACATCTCCTGTCCCTCCCACGGCCATTTCTATCCAGCTCCACAGACAGGCATGCCTCCCGCCCCCGGCTCCTGCAAATGAGGCAGGCAGCCGCCTTGGGTCTGAGCTGAGCCTGCTCAGCTGAGCTCCTGCCCGCCTGCTGCAGATCAGAGGCGGCTCCTACAGAGAGAGCCTGGACAGCTTGCAAGATGCCCTGATGAGAGGCGCTCGCTGGCGCACACTCATTAAGCATTTATCAAGCCCTCACTGTATACGGTATGCTGCCAGATATGGGGATGGAGAGATGAAAAATCCTACCCATCCTACCCGGAAGGCACAGGCGGGGACCTGTCACCCATCCCTGCCACCCACATGCTGATCCTGTTTCAAGATGGGCATTGAGAGACCGTCTCAGACGCGAGGGCTGCGGGACTCTGGCTCTAGCAGCCATCTCAGCCCTGCCTTCCCACGGCGCGGGGCCTATGGCCGGTGTCACACTGTTAGGCCACATGCACACCGTCAGCCCTCAGGGTCCCTCCCCTTGCCACCAGCCCAGAGCACGGTGCTTCTCCTGCCCTGGTGGACACCTGCACCGGGCACATGGGTGTGCTCTGGTCTCCCGAGCCCAGGTCAGACACAGTCAAACCCCAAGCCAAGGCCAAGAAGGCCGTTCAGAAATGAGGGCCCGGAGCTGTCCCTCCACTCTGGGTGGCTTTGAGGGAGCCCAAGTCATCTTCAGATGGTGTCCTCAGCTGGGCCTGTTCCCCAGCCCAGCCTCCTGGGTGTGTCCAGATGCCCTGCACCCTTGGGTGTCCACTTCCCAAGAACAGGGACTGTTGACTCTTTAGACCCCCTACATCCCCTGCGCCCAGGACCCTGCCCGACACACGAGAAGCCCGTAATATTGCGGAGGCAGGGAGCACCTCGCTGGGTGGCCAGGGCACCCATCCGGTCAGCCTTGTGGTGTGGTGCCCCTCCTTGTAAGGCACTTTGGTTGACCACGTGCCTTGAGCTCACTGTCCCATGGGTCCTTGAGGCCACCCTAAGAGGTGGGAAGGGAAGACGAGGCCAAGTGCCTACGGGTTGGAAGAGCGGAGCCCACTGCTCAGCTGCAGGACGCAGGAGGCCAGAATCTCCCGAGCCTTGCCTTCCTGCTGGATACACAAGGACCAGCCAGGTACCTGCTGCTCTGAGCCAGGACTTGGAGGCGGACACCTGCTAACGCTCTTTCAAGCCTGAAATCAGAGACTGAAGTCTGAGCAGCAATTGCAGATAGAGCCCATCTCTCTGCAGAAGACTGCACCCGGCCTGAGGGGCCAAGCCCACCCACCCCGTGACTCCGCTTCAGATGGTGCGGTTTTCACAGCCTTTGGCTCTGTTTCCTCGGATCTGCTGCTGCTTGCTCCTCACGACAGGAAGGTGATCATTATTTCTGACCCTAATACTGCCTGTGCTTTTCCAGCTTCTTACTCCCTCAAGAGCCTTTTGGAACAAGCCACCCAGAGAGCTCAAAGCTGCAGACGCCACACGTCCAAATCCTTAGTAGAGCTGCCAGGTCGGTTCAGCGAAGGTCAGAGTCTCCTGGTGTCACGGCGGAAGAGAACACCCCGTCTAGCATTTGAACGTGGAGTGAATATGCTCAGTAAATACAGGGGCCACACAGGCTTGGTGGCCCTGGGCACCTGGGCATCATCAGATGAGTCCTTCAGGGCCCCAGGTGCCCTCAGGGAGACCTGGGCACTGGCCCCTCCTGGTGGGTCTCAACACCAGGACCCTACACAGCTCTTGTCAAAGGGCAACTGGAGAAGCTCAGGGGTCCCCAGCCCCATGACTCAGAAGTGTCCTGCCCGGGTCTGAACCTCACAATCTGTCTCAGTCACAACCAACGGCCCAGAGCCCTGTGGTTCGCTGCGTGGCCTGGTCAGCTGTGTGGCCTGGTCAGCTGGTCTTAGCCTCCGTGCTGCGGGTGCCCAGCAAGGCCAGGGTGGATGGGGCTGGGAGGGCTCTGCAGACCATGTGGTGCCCCTCAAGGCTGTCTGCGGCCAGCAAGTCCACTCTCCTGGCCGACTTTGTCCACTCCTCTGCCTCCCCAGACACGTGCAGCTTCCTCTGCTCCTCAGAGGGCCCCTGCCTCCTGGGCTAGCTCCTCAGACACGCCTCCTTCTCTCCAGTTGATGTAGTCGCTGCTTCTCTTCACCCCATCCTCTCAGAGAAAACATCCATTCCCCACCAGGCCTTGGATACAAGCCCTTTCAGAATCATCTTAGGGAGTCTGAAAAGAGAGACAGCCATGTTCCTGGGTGTGGCTCAGCCTACTTCCTGGGTGCTTCTGTGAGATCAGAAAGGAGTTTGAAGGCCAAGAAGCCCCAAGTCCACACCAACCCTATGCTGTGCTCTGACCCGTGGACCTTGGGCCCACAGTCACTGACATGGCGTTGGAGACCGGCCGTGGGGAGAGCAAGACTGTGCCGCTGGGCCCTCCTCAGCTCACCAGTAAGCTACGTTGAAATCTCCCAACGCCTGGGGTGGTGCCAGAGTGCAGAGCGGCTGGTTCCCTGCTTAGTGGGATGGCCTGTGCACGTTTACCGCCGCTCAGGGCAGCTAGATGTTTTTCTGCCACCAGCTTCTTGAGCTGAGCAGTGATGGTGTCATGGTACAGATGAGAAACTGTGGCCTCAGGGAGAGTAAGATCCTTGCCCAGGACTGAGGGGGCAAAGGAGGGCAGGAGCTGCTGGAGTACCACCCATCTGGTTCTTGCTCCTCACCTGAGGACTCTGTCCTGGTTTCTCCAAAGAGGATGGTCCCTGGGGGTCTCTATCTCTGTGCTTCCTGTTTGGCTTCTAAGGTAATTTTTTTTTTCTTATTGCAAAAATACTTTGCACTCCATGACACAGTAAGACTAGTCTTTACAGTGGATGGCTGGTCCCCAGAGACATGGTGACACGTCAGAACCTCCCTAAAGATCAGCTGAGATGCATTTTCCACAAGAGGTGCTAAGTACAGAGCGACACCTGGCCGCTGCGTCTGCCCTCAGCACTCCAGGCTCTCTGCACGAGGTGATCATGCTGGGTGCCCCCTCTGCTCCTGGCACGGCTCCCTCTTAGTCGACTTCTAGAAGCTTTGACACAGTGTGAGCTACATAAAAGGGACCCCCTGAAATCAGCCCTTCCAGCGTCTGTTCTGATGGCCGTTGGAAGGGGTCTATGGTGGGCTGCAGAACAACCCGCCAGGCTTCACCCTGAAGAGCAACCAGGGGCTCAGCAGCCATCCGCTGGTGATGCCCTGTGCTGGACACTCAAGGATGGACGGACGAGACAGGCGTAGGTGGGTGATGCGGGTCCTATCACAGCCCGGCTCGGCTCACGGGAGGCCTCACCTCCACCTTGGAGCTGTGGCCGAGTGGGGTGACCAGCCAGAACGCTCTTCTGGAACCCCAGGTCGTGTGCGGGCGGCAGTCCTCAGAACCGTGCTGAGGTCCCGCTGCTCTCCCACACGACCCCTGGGCCCGGGGCCCGGTGCCCTCTGCACGCCCCACACTCCCCCGGTCCATCCTCACGGAGACGCAGGGGAAAGGCTCTCGGGCCACTTTCCAGATGAGGGAAGCTGGGTCTGGAAGGGTGCCAGGGCTGGCTGCCACCCCAGATGGCCAGGACGGGAGCTGAAGCTGGGCCCACTCGGCTCCCAGCTCCCTCCCCAAACGCTGCGGCTTCGTGTCCTCGCCTGCAGGAACCTGGTCGTGAAGGCAGGCCAGCTGTGTTTAACGAGATGCTGGGTCACTCCCTGGCGCACAGTGACACCAGGCTTCTCCCATCACCCCAGGCGGTAGGTAACACGATGGCTTTCAGTCTCAGGGAGTGCAAAGGCGCCGGCCCTCGGGGTGCCCCAATGCTCAGCCCTCCACACCTGCAGCAACTCTCTCGGCTCAGGCCCTTCCAACCTGAAGGCCCCGATTCTCCACAGGGCAGTTCTGCCCCCAAGACTCGGTGGCCAAGTCCGGAGACATTATGGTCGTCACAGCTGGGTGTGGGGGTGCTGCTGGATAGAGTCAGGGTTACTGCTCAACGTCCCATATGCACAGGACAGTGATCTAGTCCCAGTGCCGGGATCAGGAAGGCCCTGGGCAGTGGTCCGTGGTCCTGGTGTGAGCCTCCTGGGGGAGAGTTCTAGGCTGGGCCTTGAGTGAGGCTCCTGGCCAGGGCAGCCGTGGGCTCTTTCCACCTCCCTGCCACATGCTCAGGCACTGGCCACCGAAGCCTGGCCTCTGGTAGGTGCAGGCTGCTTCGTCAGGGTCCAGGGTTGGCCCCTGACCCACTAGCTGTCCAAGGAAGGTCTCACGCCTGCCCTCGGATAGTGCCCAGGAGATGGGTGGCGCTTCCTCTTCTCAGCAAGCGCCCTGCCCTGGAGGTGGATGGCAGTGCTCTCCTTCCAGCATGAAGGTCCTGTGTCCACAGAGGACCTCCCAGGACACAGGGCCCGAGAGCAGGTGGCCACCAGCCACACAGCACGGACAGGGCAGCAAGCTTTGTCATCCCAGAAGTGAGCGTCACAGTCAAGCTGTCTCTTCTCCCGCGGCTCCTGCTGCTCTCAACCAGTGCAGGCCCCGCAGGACTGGCCCAAAGGGGCGGGACCCCACTGTGCCACCAAGTGTAGACTGTCACAAACTAACAGCCTGCAGCTGAGGGCCTCCGGAGACAGTGGCAGAGCCTTGATGGGAAGCCTACTTAACAATTATAGTTTATATACTTCATCTATTTTTATTTTTAAATTAAACACCTATGTGTACTAGGGATCTTCAGAGAGAAGCACACACACTTCATTCCAAAGAGGGTTTTCATCTGTGGCAAATTAAGGAAAATACAAAAATCAACAAATGTAAATAACATCAGCAATCTGGAGGAGATGTGACAGCCATCTTGTGTCTCAATGACTGCATTTTACTCCCAGGAAGGACTGTGAGCTCCCTCACCAGCACAACGCCCAGCTGCGGGCGCTTCACGCGGGAGGAGCGTTTCCCCTGCAGCTGGGCTCTCGCTCCTGCATTCCTGCCAACGCCTGCGAGCCCTCGATGCTCTCCCAGAGAAGGGCCTGCTGATGGAGCCCGCTGGACAGATGCAGCGTCGACAAGTCTCTTACTCTGATTGACTGCACGGTATTTTAGGCAAATTAACCTGTCCAAAAAAATTCTTTATTACTGTGCTCATGCACAGATGGAAATATGAACTGGACAATTCTGGGTACTGGCTTTGCAATTAACTGAAATGTTTCCATAGACTAATGAACCTCCATCTGAGGCATGTTCTCTGTCAGCAGAGGAGGCAGGCTGTGCTGGAGACAGTTACGGGATGTCTAGCAGCCTGTGACAGTGGCCTCTGCGGAGCCTAGGGAGGACCGCACAGGGAGGCAGGGAGGTGCTGCCCAGGAGGCTCCGAAGCCAGGGCCCACTCTGCAGCTGTGGCCACCAGCAGTGTCCTCCACTTTCAAACTCTTCCTCCATCCACCCATCCACTCTGTTTGTCCGTCTGTCCATTCATCATCCATCTTTCTTTGAGGGCCCCAGACCCCTCACACTGAGAACTGAGTTAATTTTTAGTTAATTGGAAACAGTCCCTTCCACGAATGTGTCCCGAGTCTTCAGAGCACCACAAAACTCTCACCCGTGGGCCTTTCTGTCCAGCATTTATTGAACTCTTGCTCTATGCTGGGCATCATGCCTGCCAGGCACCATGACCTCTACAGACAGATCTGGGTGCTGGGATGCGTCTGTGCACACTGCAGTGCCCTGCCCTCTTGGGGTCACTTTCTAAAGGGAACGGAGCACAACCAGGAACGTTGCCTTGGAGAAACTTCAGCTGCACAGCCCGAAGGTGTCCTGCAGGCCAGGATAGCTTCTGAGGAGGGGGTGAGGGACCCGGGGCTGGAGGCACACAAGCCATGTTCCCCTGAGCCTGGGTCCTGCAGTGGGTGGTGCGTGACCCCATGCCCTCACCCCAAGCCTGCTCCTCTGTCTCTGCCCCCATTCTGTCCTCAGGTGTCACCTGCCCTCCACACCTTCTCCATCCCCCTGTTCCAGCCTGGAGCATCAGGAGGGTCTTCCCACAGCCGGGCCCCAGGGGTGACATGCACCCTGGGAAATGGCCGTGCCTCCCCATTCACACAAAACCCAGGCCCTCTCTGTCAGGTCCATGGGTGCAGGGCTGCGCCCCTCCTGGTGGCCAGTCCTGTTGTGGGAGCTTCTCTTTTCTTGGGGTGTGTCCCTTTCCCCAGAATTTGGAAATTGTGGATTCACTGAGGAGACGACTGGGCAGGAGGACACTGCCCCAGTCTTGAAACCTCTTCTGGAGCTGGGAGGCTGGAAGGAAAGTGGACACTTGGGTGTTCTGTTCTGAAGTTCAAATTCCTGGTCCTGGAGAGGGGTGTCAGTGTGCAGGTGTTCTAAGTCCTTTGGGGGTTCTCCCACCCCTGAGCTGCAGGGGCAGGTCAGAGGCATATTTAAGCCTCTCTGTTTCTTGTTGACGCGCATAGGCTTGGTGTCTGGTCCACTCGAGCCCCTGCCTGCAGTGCTGCAGGACACAGCCTTCTCCTGGGCCCTTGCAGCCTGCCGGGGGTTCTCCCCACGCGGTCAGAGAAGGCCCCGGGCTCCGTCACCTCTCTTGGCCTGCTTTCCTGGTTTCAGATCCAGCTTTGTGCCTGTGGTCTTGGATTCCTGACCCTGTGGTGGCCTGCTCACTCCCGGGTGCTCCTGGGCTCTCCTGGAGGAGACAGCCACCCTCGGGTGGTCACAGAGGCTAAACAGGCTGACAGCACTGAGGCCTCTCCCTGGGGTCTGCCACCGTGGCTGGAAAAGGTGCCCAGTTGAATGATCATCCCTAGCTACAACTGTCCTCATGGTCCCCAAGTCAGCTGTGCTACATTTGGCACGCTCTGATCTTGCAGAAATTGTCAATCCTGCTAACTCTCGAATCCCTACATTAGTGACTCCCCCGTCCACTGGGACACGTGAGCTGGCCTGGTCTACACGCTCCCTCAGGATGCTACAAAGAGATGAGGGAAATGCCGAGCTGGGAATCACGGAGTCCACCGGCAGTGTAGTTGGCAGGAGGCTCTCCAGCCACCCACCGCCATTGATTCATGTTTCTTTAGGAAATATGAAAGCAGGAGGCGTAAAAGTCCGTAAATAAGCCACTGGAGCACTTGGAGGCTTAACTGATTATATATGTTCTTCACGTGGAAAGTCGCTCACTTACCAAAAATGCAAAATGTGGGAATGGTGTCGCAGGCCGAGTCCCAGCCGGGCTGCAGGAGCCCCCGCAGTCCCCGCAGTCCCTCCTGGGGGAATGCGAGTCCCCGTTCCTGGAGCTGACCTGCAGGCAGAGTCACTGTCCTCACACTGAACTTGGACACAGTGGGGTGACGGAGCCCAGGGGAAGGGAGGCCAGGGGCTGGGGCTGCGCACACAGGGATCTGAGCAGGTGGCTCCTTGGCTCTCCTCAGGATGTCTGTGAGAATGCGTCCCCCACTGAATTCTGAAGAATGTGTTTGGCTGTGGTCACCCTCTTCTGTTGGTTTTTGCTGAAATCCCCTGGGGCCACTTCTCTGATGCCAATCAGTTCTCCTCTTCTCAACACCCAAACCAGGGATTCCATTCGGATGGATTCCATTCTGACACTCAGGTGTGGTAGACCAGGCCCCTGGTAGACCTGCACCTCTGACTGACCTGCTGCAAAGCAGGCTTCCAAGGTCCTCTTCCCAGAGTCTGCAACGTGCAGGGACAGCTCAGACACCCAGGGGCACTGTTGACTTACGTTCCTGGTTCATTGTGAAGAATACAACGCAGGACTCCAGTGGAGAGGGGCAAGGGGAAGGGGAGGCTCGGGACAGGGGAGGCGCGGGGCTGGGGAGGCACGGGGCTAGGGAGGCGCGGGGCAGGGGAGGCGCAGCCCCTCTGGGGAGCCGCCCTCCAACCTCCAGGCGTTCAGCCACCCAGGAGCTTCCGGAACCTCCCTGTTTAAGGGCCTGTACAGAGTTGGGTCTCCAGCCCCTCCTCCTGCCTCTGCGAGGGCACTGTGTGTATGGAGGTGAAGGAGCCACTCTGTCCCTGAGTTCCCAGGTGTGGTAGAAAGGGCTCCTTAGGAATCACCAGAGATGCTCTAACACTCAGGAAGTTCCAAGGCTCTAGCAGCACCGAGCCAGGAACTGGGTATAAGTGTCAAGTCCAATTGTTGAAGGTCCCCTGCATCCTAGGCAGCTGGTCCCAGCTCTCCCACGCCACACCTGTCCTGCCTCTGCGGAGGACACAGCTGCACCAGAGCCTGCTCCTCTGAGCACTCGGGGCCTCCAACATGCAAACCGCTAAGCCGCACGTATGGAAAAGGAATCTCTAGGAACCACCATGGGGAGAGACAGGCTTGTGCCTGATCTGAGCCTGGGGGTGCCGGGGATGCCAAGAGCAGAAAGGCCGGGGGCCAGGTGCCCCGGGGACCACACTCAGGTACCCAGGGCTCCAGGACGACATTTGAGAGGGGAGGAGGAAGGGGCGAAGGGAGACGCAGCTGTGGGCCGCCCCCCACGACGCCCTCCGTCCTCCAGTATCTTGGAGCCAATTACTCCCCGTGGTTTGGGGATCCACTTGAGGTTTTCTTTTGAAGCCCTCTTCCTAGGTTTTCTAGTACCATATTCCACATTCGCAGAGACGGATGGTTTGTAAATGACTGTTACTGACACTACAGGGAGGTGACGAGACAGGACACTCAACATGAATCCAGTATGCTTCTTGGAATATGAAGAGGTGACAGTACCGCACGCGGCCCTTGAGGTTTCTCCCTCTGACTGACACATGCAACGAAGCCGGCCAGCTCCGTAATGAGGGGACCGTGTCTTCTCCACTTCCTGTGAGCTGCTGGGGACACCAGATCAGGCCTCCAGCTTGCTGTGCCTGGAGGGCAGCTGTGTCCCTCTGAGCCACTCTGAAGGCCTGTTTGCTTTCTGTGCACTTAGGTGGGGTCTGGCAGGGGGCATGAAGTGGCCGCTGAGAGAGGGCAGAGAAGAAGGAAAACCCTGCTTTTCAGGATGACACCCTGAGGAGAGAGGGATGGAGAGGGAGATGGGAACGACTCAGAGCAGGGGAGCGTCCGCTCCAGGGCCAGCGGACACCTCTGTTCACACCTGTGCTCTCCCAGAGGTGTCCTCTGGTCGTGGTCATTTTCTGCTCTTTCCCAGCTGCATTCTCTGGGGAAATGAGCAGAAGAAGTGGCCCAGGGCCCAGCAGGTGGTGAGGATGGCAGAAAGCACAGGCTCAGACGGGTCCCTGCCCCCTGCCCCAAGGCTACCGCGAGGCCCTCCGGGTCCTTCCAGGTCACAGACCTGATTGTGAGGTGTGGGGTGCAGATTTCTGAGCCGTGGTGGCAGGGGGGAGTCTTTAAATACGATCCAGGGTCTAAACAGTGACATTGGAAGGAGGGAATCCTGGAGCAAGGAGGAAGCAAGTCCTCCCTGACGGTCACTCTGGCTTCATGGCCACAGGGACATGTGCGTCTAGCAAGGAGCATGGCCGCTCTATGTGTCTGGCTTTACAGAAGACAGCCAGGACTCCAGCCTCCTCTGGAGGGGAGTGGACCAGCCTTCGGCCCTGTTGTTAGCAAGCCCTGAACACACGATGCGGGAGGGGCCTGGAGCCCGTCCTGGCAGGGGCCTGAGGCAGTGTAGAAGGCAGAGGCAGCCAGGGCAGGACGGCCAGTGAGGGGGCAGGGCAGGGCCAGGCCAAGGAGCATGGGGTCTTCCAAGGAGGTCCACTTCCTGGTTTATGGAAGTGCTCGGGGACACAAGTGGGGACAGACACTTCTGAACTCCTGCTCTACGTGGGGGACCCAATAGAAAAACTAAACTAGACACGTGGACATGGGGGCCAAGGAGGTGCCAGGACAATAGTGAGGACAGCACAGACAGGGAGGAGATAAGGAGAGGAGGAGGCTCTGGAGACATTAAAAGAGCAAGCCCACACTCCCCCACCAGACTCCGGAGCCTGGCACGGAGCTCAGAGCCTGGTGCAGCACTTGTGGCCCCGGTGCTGCTCGGCCCAGCCTCAGTGGGCTGCATCTTGCTGCTGGTGCCACAGAGCAGCTGCAGCTGCCACCTGGAGAGGCTGCCAGGCCTCTGCTCTGACCCAGGTGGTCACACTTGGCCAATCATGTGACAGCTTCATTGCAAACATCTTGAAGACCCTCTGTGGTGACGCCCGCAGCCTGCAACCTCTGGCACTTGGCCACAGAGCGAGTAGCTGCTGCAGGTGGTTGGACGGCATGGAGCTCCTGGTGAGCAGCAGGGGACGCATTCTTGGCTACACGGAACATCCCCACATGTGCAGCGCAATGCAGAGAGGACACAGGACCAGAACAGCCAGGCCCAGTCCAGTGCTGCGCCCAACTCCTAGACTCCAGCTGCAGGGCCCCGGCTGGTGGAGTGGCTGACAGTCACCCCATGTGCAGGCCACAGGCAGCATGCTGTCCAGGGAAGGGCGCTTTGGATTGTACCACTGATGGGCTCTTTTCCTTCAGATGACAGCTGCAGCTTCCCTTTGACTGGGTGGCTTAAAAATGGACCTGCACTCACCCACGTTAGGTGGCACATGCCCAGGCCAGACCCACACAGTGGGTGCAGCCTCACCTTGTCCTCCAGCCCTCAATGGCTCAGGATGCACTGGGGAGGGAGGCCAGGGGGAGACTCAAGCAGGGGCAAGCTCTGCTCAGATGGTGGGGCCTGAAACTGGATGAGGGGAGAGTTCTGGGCATGTGAGAGAGGAGCGAGCCAGGGGCACCCCAGGTGGGTTGGCAGAGGCAGTGTGGAGGGTGGGGCCAGCCACAGCAGGCCTGGGGCAGGCTTGGCTCTGGAAGTGGCCGGCCACGAGCTGCAGACCCCACTGCGTGGCCGAAGGAACCCCTGATTGCCGGGATGAATATTTGGCTGGGAGCTGGGCAGCCTCGCAGACATGGCTCGCCCTGAGAGATTCCTGGTGGCTCTGGGGCCCAGGTCCACGATGCCCATTTCTCTTCACCTCTCCGAGGTTACCACAAGACTGCGATCGGAAGAGCTCCAAGACAGGCACATCCTCTTCCTCTCCTCGTCCCTCCCGTCGCCTGGCTGCTGACCAAGCTGGAGGATCACCTCCCGCTCTTTGCACTAACTAACATGTTGGGTTTTACATCTGCTTTTAAAAGTTAAAAGAAAAATAATTTATGAGAAAATCATAAATAATGGGTGTGGGACACAAATGGTTTTCAGAATAGCACTTTCTCTCCTTAAGTGGAATAAAAAAAGCTTTTTCAATTTTAAAAAAAAAATCTCTTTGCATTCCAGAAGGTCATGGTGCTATTTAGTGCTTTTATGTAAGGAAAAAAACGCAAACAGATCGTGAAAAGGAAGACGTCTCGTCGTGCAGCCTGCGGCTGGAACACCTGCCCCAGCGCGTGGGCATGTGGACGTGCTTGCCCGGCGCTGGGGCTGGTTTTCCACTGGTTTGTATATTCAGCTTGGCATCTGGGTTTTGGGTCCTTGTGGAAGAGGCAGATTAAAAGTGACGGTGTTAGAACAAGACTGTAAAGGTTAACAGACCAGGAAATGGACAAATTATGTCGCCACACAGACAGGCCAGCGGCTCCGTCTCCTCTGCCTTGCCTCCAGCGGCTCATCAGCACTCTGGTCCCGTTTCCCACAGTCCAGTCAGAAAAATAATTTCTGGACACTACGGCCTCCCTAGGGCATCTCAGCAGGCACCTTGAAGTCAATTTGGAGGTGATTGCCTCTAAGCACTGTCCCCTCCCAGCTCCTCTGCCAGGCCTTTGTGTCCTGGGGGCAAATCACACCAAGCCGGCAGCATTACCAGCTCACTCTTGACCTGGGGTCCCGTTCTTCCTCCACAGCACTGGCCACTCCTGGGGACGAATTCCCCTCTCGGCACAGGGTCCAGATTCTATGGTTGCAAAGACAGGATTCCTGTGCAAACCGGCCTCTGTGCGGAACCTGTCAGGCAACAGCATCGGGCGGGCGTGCGGCTCCCTGCCCAGGGCTTAGGGGAGCTCCAGAGGAGCAGGGGACAAGGGAGGAAGAGTGTGAGAGTCAGAGAGGGAGCGGGAGGGCGCGAGGGCAGAGCAGGGGCGGGAGAGACAGACGCAGAGTGAGAGGAAGCGCAGCACCCGCCACCCCCAGGCCCAGCGCTCGGTGACTTTCTTCCCAGGGCCTCACAGCCGGAGCCCCCCAGGGTGGCCCTCAAAAGCCAAATTTCTACTGAGGCAGAGCCTCACCATGTACCCATACGGGTGTGTCGGAGCCATTATTTCTAATAACAGTAACTGTTGCTGGCCTCAAAGGTGACCTCTCCTGACCATTTCATGAAGAGGAGAAACCGGCCCCTGGAGAGCCTCAGCCAGCCCCGCACGCACCGCAGGCCCCTGCAGAGAGCACTCTAAAAACACACTCAGACCCCAGCAAGCTGGGACCTGGCCCCCTGCTCACGAAGGTGGTGATGGTGGCAGCAGGACCTGTCCTTCCATTTCCCCAAACGATAAGGGGATCCCCAGCTTGTTTTGGTTTCTTTGGAAGAGACGCCCGCAGCAGTGCCCACCAGGAGCTCCGTGATTAGCCCCTGAGCACAAGCTGCTGGGTTGGAGGGCAGACCCTTGTCAACTGCCTCATCCAAACACTGAGGAAGGGTGGTCCACAGGTGTGGGCGCTTCACAGGCATGTGTGCACACCAGCGTGAGCACACACAGGACAGAGTCCTCCAGGCAAGGGCCTCGTACCTCCTGCATGACCTCCAGCTTGTGGAGGGGAGTCCTGGGGAGCCTGAGCACCCAGGGTGCCCCAACAGCAAATCTCACGGCTCTCGGCTGCCTGCTGCCTGGAGCATGCTGCAGGGAGAGGCCACAGACCTCTTCCACCGCGGTTTTGCTGTCTTGGGTCCTGTGCTCTTTGTGCAATCATTTAATCTGCATCCAGGGATCAGCCTCGTCAGGGCCTGTTAGGTGGAAGGGCAGTGAGTGGTCAGGTTCGCATGGCCCTCCACAGAGGCTCCCAGCCTCTTGCTATCCAGGTGGCACTGTCTGAGCGTGCTTCCTCCAGGACTCAAAGCACCATCTTCTTGGCTTTGGACACAACAGTGGGGAAAGAGGTGCAGTCTCAGCAGGTCGACTGGAGCTAATTCCCCAAAGCAACACACTGGTGGGCCAGGGGGCTGGCTTTTAAAAGACAAGTGCCCTCCACGTGTGTGTGCACGAGTGTGTGTCTGCAGGTGTGCCAGGGGTGTGTCCAGAGGCTCTGCAGGAGTGGTCCCTGGGGCCCAGCCTGTGCCTGCGCCTCTCCCACGGTACAGGAGCCTCTCATCCATTTCTCAGTTTCCAAAGGGCTCAGAACGGGCCGCACTCCTGTGCACGGAGAAGGCCTGGGCACCCTTGGCACCGTCAGGGCATGTCCTCTAGGGTGACGTCACAGCACTCTGTGTGTGTCCCACACTCGAGTCTGCCCCGGTGGACACAGGGACGGGAGGGGCTGGGAAGACAGGCACTTCAGGGAGACTGGGCCAGCCATCTGCTGGGTCCTCCTGGCCTCCCTGCCACCCTGGCATGGCCTGCCATTGGCCCACCGCCTGATTGGGCTTCCCCTCCTTGGGCCTCCTCCCCCAGGTCAGCGTGGTGGCCCCGGGGCCCTGGGACAGGGGAGGCACGGAGCCCCTTTAGGCTCTCCACCCCAGCAGCTGGTTTGTCCCCTCCTTGCTCTCGGCCCTATTGTGCCCGTCCCAGTGAGCAGGCCCCATGCCTGCCACTCACCATGCCCGGCAGAGCGCCAACTCCCGCGACCTGGCAGATCTGGGGCACAGTAGGCACTCAAATATTTTTGGAACAGATGAATGTATGCACTCAGCATCAGAAAATGACACAGAGTGGGTGGCAGCCCCCGGGCCTGCCTCTGCAGCCGGGAATGCGCCTTCCTGCCACACCCCATGTGGCCACGAGGATGCGTGTGTGGCCGGAAGGTGGCTGTGCCGTGGTTCCATCTCCTCCGTTTCTCCTGTTTTCCTTTTGGCTGCTTCCTGTCGGTCGATCTGAGCAAGACCCGTTCACCCTGTGTCCAGGTGTGCTGCAGAGTGGCCTCTGAGGCCTTTTGAGGACATGGCATCCTGACCCTGGGTTTTCTCCTGGAGAGGCAGGACCCTCCTCCACTTTCAGCAGGGGAAGAAGGGCCCCTGTGTGGGGCAGCAAGCTGTCAGTGAACGGCCACGAGATGAAGCCCATGCTTCAGCTCTGCTTCAGCGCTTCCCCTCCCAGCCCAGGAGTCTGGGACAGGTGCCTGCGAGGGCCAGTCCTGCAGGTCAGGGGCTCACTGTCTTCCTTGGAAAGCACCCACCATGGTGCACCCGTGAGGGCGGTGGCCAGCACCTGCACGTCCACCTGGAGATCTGCGCTCCAGGAGGTGGCTGGCCTCTCTGCGCCCTGAGCTCTCTGGGCAGCATGTCGGGACTCTCCAGGCCTGCACACACCCTGACCTTCCCGCCCTGTGGGTGTCTCCAGGCTGATGTTCAAGGCTGATTTTCTACAGAATGCATTTCCAGCTCAGCACGACACTTCCCTTTTCAAACATGGTGCCCTGTAGGGAAACGGTGTCCTGCAGGCACTTTGGGCCTCGGTGGGCAACTGCATCGTCAGAGCTGAGCTCAGGGGTGAGCAGATGCTCGCTCACAAAGGGGAGTGGGGGGCAGAGACTGGGCACTAAACTGGGCACACACCCACTGCTGCCAGAGAGCGGCCAGAAAGCGGCACTATCTCAGTCTTCCCTCCTGTGCCCAACCTGCACTGTCAGGGACAGGTGGGCACACAGTGCTGCAGAGGGAGGTGGGCATGGCTGGGGAGCTCATCTAACGGGCCACAGCAAGAGCAAGGCCCGGCAGCACCATGGCCTGCCACCTGGGCTCACAGCAGACCCATGGGGGACGTCCCCCAGGTGAGGGGGATGGGCGCTGGGGCACCAAGGAGGGAAGCAGAGAAGCTGCCCACTAGTGACAACCTCACAGGTGCTGAAGGCTCAGTAGGAGCTGGCCAGAGAGCAAGGAAGGTAACAAGGGCTTCAGGAGGGTGGTGACAGTGACAAAAACCCAAACAGCTGTGGCTGCCGAGCACTGGCTAGGCACAGGTGCCCCTGGCATCCACTTCTGCCTTAGACCCAGCATTCTGTGACGGGCATTAGTGAGGTCCCACCAGATGGGAGCCGAGGTGCAGCAACTTCCTGGAGGCCCCTGGGCCGAAGTCACACCTCTGCGCAGCATGGACCAGCGTCCACCAAGACAAGCTGCCGGGGCGGCCGGGAGCTTCCTGCTCAGGGGATGCCGAGCACCTGCTGGTTGTGGAGCAGAGTCCAGCTGACACTCAAACTGTCGCCCCCTTTGGCCAGAGCATGCTTCCCCAGGTGCACGGCCTTCCGTCTTGCTCCAAGAGCTGCCCTGGCACAGCCCGCCGCACGCAGCTGGGCCCCTCCCCACGGCACCAGCCCGCATCTCACATCCTGCCCAAGTCTATTCTCCCCAGGATTCTAAGAGGCAGCTGGTTTTGAGAACATCTCTGGATAGTCAGATGGTCTGTTCAAATAGAGAGGCTCTTAAATTATAATAAGCCCTCGCGCTCTTGCCGTCATTACCGCCGTGTACCTGTCACTTCGACTCAGGAACCGCAGCATCTCCAGGGGGCGGACGGTCTCCTGCCTGGCACCTTCCCTCCCTCCTTTCAAGGCTGCTAAGAGACGGCTCCTGCACTGTGCTTGGCAAGGGGGAGGCAGAGGCGGCACCCTCAGGAGGAAGGAGTGGCGCAGCCGGTGCCGGAGGCAGAGCCCGGCCAGGAGGGGCCGCCTGGCCTACACGGAGCTCCAGACGCAGAGCGGGTTCTAGCAGCTTCTGCACCTGCACACTTCCACTAGGGCGAGGCCAGCAGCCACTTCTGACGTGTTCCCACATTGACCAGGGCTTCCCTGGCCCTGCTGCTGCCCTGCGGGGAGAGGCTGGCTCCTGCTGACCCTGCTCACAGGGGAGGCAGGCAGAGGCAGGAAGGAGGACGGTGTTAACAGCTAGTTCTCTTCACCTGCTGGGAGCAGTGCAGGGTGCTGATGGATTCCAATGTGATTTTCACACCCCTGGTGGGAAAGGGTGGGCCGAGGTGGCCCTGCTGCACACACACCTGCTCATCCGCTCAGCAGAGCTCCCCAGAGGAAAGGGCAGCCCAGCGCCCTCCCTCGGTCTCATCATGGCCTCAGGGCTCTCTGCAGCGAGCTGCTCACAGCCTGTCCTACTTGTTCTCACCAGGATTCTGGGCGCCGGCTGGTTGGGGTCCCTGGGGCACAGCAGCGGCTCAGCACCCATCTGCTCTGCATAAAGTCCAAGTGCCTCTCGCCCAGACTGTGGAACTGCTGGCTGGAGCCTGGCAAGAGTCATCCCTGCCCAACCAGGAAGTCGGCAGAGCCCTGGGTGCGATCCCTGCTGTGAGCAGGAGAGGGCCAGCCGACCAGTGGGGGCTGAGGAGCTGGCCCCCCTGTGGCTGCCCCTGGGGGAAACACCCAGAGGGTGAAAGTCCCAGCCTAGAGGGCAGGTGGCACGTGAGTGACCAGAAGGCTTTGCAGGGGTGGTGGCGAGGAGGGCAGTGCCATCCTGTAGGTTAAAATAGAGAAGGGGCACTGAAGGTGCCACAGGCTGCCCACCGTGACCCTCAGAGGGACCCCAGGGTCTGCTCAGTGGGCCCAGAGACTCTTCTAAGATAACCTTGATTGAGTCAGCTGACACCTGGCAGAAGCTTCCAGAACTATGGGCACAGGTCACAGTCCGGGCAGACACCTGCAGGAGCCTATGGATGCCCAGAACGTCCTGCCATGGAGAACAGAGGCTTCAGGGCGTCTCCCGTGAACCCCACGCTCTCAAAGCGGCTGCGTGGTACAGCAGATCTTTGGGACAAGCCAAGAAGAAACATGAACATGGAGGGACTCTCCCCTTCTCGAGCAGAGCTCCCAGGCGACCGGGTCTCAAGACGCAGGCCCTGTTCTACAGGGAAGCGAGAGCCGGAGGGAGGGGAGCTGGCTCCCAGCCTCACTGTGTGGAGGCCAGCTCACGGCCTCCTCCTCTTCTCCTCCAAAGGGCCATAGGTTGAGCAGATGAGGGGCACTGAGCCTGTGCATGGGAGGCCACCCATGGTGGCAGGAAGGGGAGCCCTGCCTTCTGCCAGGGACACACACACTCTGGAGGGACCCCTGGGGTGACAGTGGCTCCAGGGTAGCCGAATGGCCCAGCAGATGGCAGGGCTGGTGGTGGTGACAGGAGGGAAAGGCTGGGCCTCCGGACCCAGCTCGATCCTGGAAAAGGCCGGGGGAAGCCTGCCACTCCAGGGGCACAGGGCAGCAGAGCTCTCCGCCTGGAGCCACCCTGAGCAGAAGCCCTTGGCCTTGGGCTGTCCCTGCTCACGTGGCCTCCATGGCAGCTGACCATCAGGGTCATTTGGGTCAACTGGGCCTAGGGAGGGTGGGGATGGGAGGCCAGGCTCCCAGGCACATCCTGTCCCCAAGGGCAGGGACCGAGGGGCCCGTCCTCTGGTGCCTATGCCTGGTATGTGCTGCCCCCCAGGAAAGCCAGCAAAGGGAGGACGAAGGGCAGGGGCCAGCCTGGTGACCAGGAGGAGCCCTGAGGCCTTTTTAGAAAAAGAAAACCTCACTGCAAAACGAGTGTCCGAGCAAAAGTCTTGGAGAAAGTAGAAAACTAAAACCACAAAACCTGCAAAGTTATCTGTGGATCCAGGCTCAGAGCCAAGGCTGCCCTTCCCTTCTGTGGCTCCCGCCCTGGGTTCTCAGGGTCCTCAGAGCTGGGCCCACCTTATCCCAGTCCCTGTGCATCTCTGTGCATCTCCCTGAACAGGAGCTGGCTTCCCTGCCCCAGTACTGCACACCAGTCTCCCCACCACAGCCAGAGTAACCAAACCCTCCAACCAACAAAACCATCCACGCTCTTGACAGAAAGTCCTCCTGTGCTTCCCGCTGCTCTTGAAATAAAATCAGAACACTCAGGCGTCCCCTTGATGCAGCCCCTCACCCTGGCTTCCTCTGTCCTTGGAGCCCACCAGAAGGGTCTTTGCCCTGCCCCACGCTTCCCCTCCTGTAGCACTGTCCCAGCTGGGGCACTGTGGCTCTCTGTCTGCAGCGTGTGGCCGGGGCAGCTCTGGGCCGTCCGACGCCCACTGTCCATCCTGCGCTGAGCCTGCTGGTACCCGCTGTAGCTAACTGCGTGGCTGCTGCTCCCTCTCTGTCCCCCAGTGGCCTGGGCGTCTTGCCTTTCAGCCCGCCCTAGATTCTCAGCAGGTTGCACGCAGCTGGTCACAGTGCATGGTGGACAAGAGTGGCTCGGGGTCTGATGGCCCCCGTGTGGCCTGCTCCATTTCTGAACCTCACCCTTTGAACCAGGTGCCTGGGGGCAGTACATCACCCGGGAAATCGTTCAGTGGGAAACACTGGATGGTCCATGCATAGAAAACAGAGTTGAATCAGGTGGGTAGAGGAGGCCAGCTCAGCAGCTACCCCCACACAGATGACTTCAAACCCAAAGGAAGGAAGAGATCACACTCCCTTGAATCTGAGCCCATCTTAAACCCTAGCTGGGCCCTTGGTTGTGACATCAACCCTGAGCTGAGGAGGTTGTGGGTTTTTACTGAATTTGGGGGGCGGTTGGGGTACTGGGGATTGAACCCAGGGGTGTCTACCACTGAGCCACAGCCCAGCCCTTTGCTTTCTGAGACTGGTCCTTGCTAAGCTGCTGGGCCGGCCTGAACCTGCCATCTTCTGCCCCCACCTCCGGAGGCACCGGGGGACAGCGTGGCCCCGCACCAGGCCAAACTGTTCTTTTCTAGGGAAATGCTGAGAGCCTTACTCGCAGGCCACTGGGCAAGCACAGCTGGCCTAGGAAGTGTGTGTGGCAAAAGTGAGTCAGACATCAGAGGCTGAGTCGTCCCTTTATGTCACGCACACACTTCAAGTTGTGAAGGAAAATTCTAAGCAAATAAATCATGTTCTACAAATTACTAATACCCAAGGAACAGATTAGATAAGCCACGAGCCACGTTTAAGTCTCTGATGTTTAGGTGCACGCGGATCTCTGATCTATCGTCAAACGGCTCTAAATAAAACAATTATAGATGTTTGCATGTATTTATCTTCTCGTGGGTTTTCATGAGCCCAGTGCCAACAGTGCGCTTGGAGCTTCACAAAAGATGAAACAGGACGCGGTCTCAGCCCGCGGGCTTACAATCAAAGTCAGACAGATAAAACAATCCAGACTCGGGCGCGTCAGCTGAAGAGGCTGTTAAAATTTATGAGGTGTGAGGTTTCCTCGGCTTTTCCCGGGAAAGGCAGAACCCAACAGGAGGCCAGGTGACTCAGAGCCACCACGGAGGGCGGGTTCCGGGGACAGGTGCCAGGAGCTGGGGAGGGAGGAGCAGGCGTGAGGGGCGGGTGGGGCGCAGGAGGGCCCCTGGCACAGGATGGACGGCCGTTCCCTGGGGAGCCTGCCCCTGCTCAGCTTTACAGCACAGCCGCGTCTGGGCATGGCCGCCGCTCCTAGGACCCAGAGCTGCTCCTCACGCTGCTTGCTGGGTGTGTGTGTCCTCCACTCTGCCAGGCCCCACCTCTGCAAGAAGGTGGTCATCAGCGCTGCTGACCACTGGCCCAGGCCGAGCTCTCTGTGGGGACACCACAGCGCAGCTTCCTGGCCTAACCACCTCAGACACATCAGGAGTTTCCCTAGTTTACAAATCCAGCTGCCCCTCTGCACTCTGACTCGGGACAACCCTAACCCTGCAGGTGAGTCCCGGGGGCTGGGCTTCCTGTGCTGGGCCCTCTCTCCCAGCACGGCCTAGCCGGGAGAGAAACGGGAAGCGAGGTCTCTATTTCTGCTCTGCTGCATCATTGTGTTTCCAAAGTGCCATGAAAAGCAAATCTGCGCACATTCACAGGCATTTCTAACTGCTCAGGAGGAAGACACAGACGCAGAAGCACTGGTCAGGGGAGTGGGCCCGAGGCAGGTCCAGGAGGGACGGGGACACCAGCAGTCACGTGTGACGGAGGCACCAGGCTAGAAGAGCTGCCCACGTACCGGGCACTCCCTGTGCTGGCCGCAGGAACGAGACAGCTGGGGATGCTGTGGCCCTCCGGTTACGGGCTGGCTGGAGTGGAGGGGGTCAGTGCGGTCACTTCTCCCCTGGCCTCTGCCCAGAACCCGCCTCTGGAAGCAGGACGGCCGTTTCTGATGAGTGAGCTCAGTCTCGACCTCCACCGGAAGGCTGCAGCCTGCTCCCTGGGCTTCAGACTCTAAATTGGTCAGACCAATTTAGAAAGAAGCTAAAGGTCTGCACAGGAGCTGCTGTGCCTCCGGCCCACGCAGTGTGGGCAGATGTCCTGTGGGCAGATCCTCCTCAGGGATGAGGAGGCTGGCCACTCTGACCCTCAGCTTCTCCTCAGCGTCCAGACGGAGAACGGACAAGCTGCACCCCCGTCCCCAGCTCCTGTTTGCGCCCTCGCCCGAGGCCTTCGCTCTCCCTCACCCCTGCCTCCTGAGCACCACCGTTCAGGAGCACCTGCTGTGCACTGTTTTATCACCCGGCTTGGAGCACATTAGATACTCAGGCGCCAGGAGAGCGAATGAATTAACTGACGAACCTGGGTACATGGTTTTGTGTTCTTATCTAATGGCTGTGTGTGTGTGTCCCAAGAAGCTGCTGGGATTTCCCAGTGTGGGCAGGATGGAGCTCGAGAGTGTGACCTGCGGTTGGCTGGGGGTTCAGATCCCAGCTCTGCCACTCACTGGCTGGGCCGGTGGTGAAGTCATTCCAACTCCCTGTGTCTCAGGTTCCTTGCCTGCAGAAGGAAGGCACTCTCTAAGGCTACTACTGTGAGCATCAAGTGACTTAATGCACATGAAGGGCTTAGGTCTATAGGGGGACCCATTGGTATTACAGGTAGTGGACACCACCACTGTCATTACCATCACCACTGTCATTACCATCACTATTATCAAGGTCACCACCATCACCATCATCACCACCACCACTGCCATCATCACCATCCCCAGTACCACCACCACCACCACCATCACCATCATCACCACCACCATCACCATCACCACCACCACCATCACCATCACCATCACCACCACCATCATCACCACCACCATCACCATCACCACCACCATCATCACCACCACCATTATTATCATGTACATCACAACCATCACACCACCCCCACCATCACCACCACCACCACCATCATCACCACCACCATCACACCACCACCACCACCACCACCATCACCATCATCACCACCACCATCACCATCACCACCACCACCATCACCACCACCATCACCATCACCATCATCACCACCACCATCACCATCACCACCACCATCATCACCACCACCATTATTATCATGTACATCACAACCATCACACCACCACCAGGTGCCAGGAATCTCCCATAGTAGAGCCTCAATAAAATCCCATTGAACTGACTTCAACCACATAATTAAGAAGACAACTTCCCTTGTCCATGAGAATCAACTACTAACAGGAAAATGGCAGGTAAGCAGCACGCGCTCTGCAAGCCACAGAGGCCTGCGTACCCACCAATACCCGCTGCACCCAGACCAGACCTGGATGAAGTAATTTTGCTGGTGGGCTCAGTTGGAGGCGGGTGGCTGGGCAGGGAAGGCTGAGTCTAGGAGAGCTTCTGCCAGGTCAAGGGGAAGGCTGGGAAAGACCTGCCGCCCACTGTTGGCAGCTCTGCCCCTGCAAGCCCTCCTCTACAGCTGGTGCTTGGCAGGTGTCCTAGAGCACTTCAGAGCAGAGCCATGGCGGGGTTCCAGCTCTGCCACTTCCTGCGCTGGCCACCCTGCGCCAAGACGCCTACGCTCTGGAGCCCCATTTCCTTATCTGGGATGTGCAGGTGGAGAAGTGGAGGGAGCCCAGGCCTGAGGAGCTCTGGATGGCCGTGGTGGTGGCCTGCAGATGCGCAAGGGGTCGGGGAGCCCAGGAACGTCCCCACTCCACACGAGCACGTGTCTCCCAGTGGCCTGTGGGTAGGGCGCCTGTGCCGTTCCCCCCGGGGGTCTGCCCTGCAGCCGCGGATCCTGCTTTCCCCTCTGGGGGTCACTTCCCCCCACGACTCATTCCCTAGCTCCCTGGATCCAGGTGACCACCCTCCCCTGAACGCACTCTCAAGGGCGCTCTTTATACATTTCACTACTCTTTTGGGAAAAGTCTACCTGTGCATTGACTCAGCTGAAACGCCCCAGCAGCCCTACACCAGGCAGCGGCCAGACCGCGAGCTGCCTGCTGCAGACAAAGCATTGGGTGGGAGAGAAGCCGTTTCTGCCCCAGGTGGGCGTTTCAGTGGGAAGGAGGGACGCTGGGCCAGTCCTTGATAGACGGGGCCGGGTGAGGAGCTGGGAGAAATGTACCTTGTCGGTGGGCAGGCATTCTGATTGGCAAGGTGGTCCAGGAGCTGATGCCACCACGGCACCCAGAGGCCAGGATGCACATCCCAGATGCAGGAGGGCCACCCAGACAGCCGAGCAGGCGGTGAGGAGCTGGGCTGTACTCCAGGAGCACTGGGAAGCCGGGAAGCAGGGGCCTCAGGACCCAGTATGCGCTGGCAAGGTCACATTGCTATTTTGGTGGCCTGTGAGGTCCAGCCAGCGAGTGCTGCACACACTCTATGCAAGGGGGTGGAGGTGCGGGCAGGACAGGCATCTCCAGCCCTGAGTGACCCATCAGAACTGTCCCCCAAGTGCAAAAGCGAGGGACGAGGCGAGCAGGGGAGACGAGCCTGGCACCCAGGAGGGCTGGGAGAGGCCCTGGAGTGGCTGCTGCCAACCTGCGCCCCCACCAGCTGCCCGCTCAGCCTCCTCGCTCACTGTCCAGCCTGTTCTGGGCCCTCTCCAGAGTGTCCTCCTCGCAGCCCCCAGGATGGTCAGGCAGACCCTGCTTCAGAGACACAGCTCTCTGCAGCACAACTCAGAGACAGGCCCCAGAATGGGGTCCCCAGCCATGTGACCCAGAGCCCAGCTCACCTCCTGTCCGCCGTCTGTCCCTCCTCAGAGCCCCTGTCCCCTCCTGAACCCTGAGGGTGAGCCAGGGTAGCTCTCTGGAACCGCGTAGGCCTGATACTGAGGCTCGGGGCTCAACCCTGCTGATGGCCACCTGACTCCTGTCCAGCTACTGTGTGACTGATGCCAGAGGTGGGTGGCCAGAGCAGTAGGCCCTGCATGTGGGGTCAACTCAGAGAACTTGAAAGTTCAGTGATCGGCTTTCAGTTGGTGACAAACGTCAGGAGCAGAGTTTAACAGGTCGGCCCTGGAGCCGCTGGCAGCTTCTGCGTCCCTCTCAGGAGAGGAGCCACCAGGAGCCAGCACAG
>NC_135481.1:198490773-198588291 GCF_052094955.1 Ictidomys tridecemlineatus | reverse complement strand
CAGGAGGCCGGGCAGCACGGGCTGGCGGGGCCCTGTGATAGCCAGGGTGCCTGGTCTTCATACGCGTGTTTGCACGCTTCTCTTCTACAGCAACCTGGTGTCTGCGGCTCAAGCCTTCTCCTCGGGTGAGTGTGCTGTGGTGTAGCTGATGAGGAAGCGGCTCACGTGGGAGCTGGATGAGCTTCAAGAGCACAGATGTTTACGATACAGCCTTGTGTGTGCTTTTTATTCAGAAAGTATACGCAATTTAATTAGCCATTTTATTTTGCAAAAATAAAAAGGCATGTGTCTTGGCTGTGAGAGCTTCTGAGTGCCTGGAAGGCAGAGGGACGCCCATCCATAATCAGGCCCTCGGCCCTCTCCAGTGTCGCCCACCTTCCGCAGGAAGGAAGTGCCCCCCGGCCTTGCGCACAGAATCCAGGTCGGGTCCGACTGCACGGGTCTGTGCTAGGCGCCTGCTGCGTGCTGGGCCCGAGACGCGGGGGTCGTGGGAAGGAGGCAGGTGTGGAGCAGGAGCTGGGTCTGTGCACTGAGCAGTGGACTTGCCATCTCCAGGGAGGCGTTCGAAGCAACCCGGCTCCAGTGGGCAGGCCCGTCCTGTGAGGTTCACCCGTACTGTCCCTCTCAGGCCCTGGATTTCCTGGGGAATTCCCTCCCCCATTCCCAAGGTTTGGGGAGTCCCTTCCTTGATACAGAGGGGTGGGCGAGACCCAGGCCAATGGGCTTGCTGTCCCTTGGCCCAGGGAGGGGCAGGGAGGAGCTCAGGCAGCCCAGGCTGTGGGAAGCAGAGGTGCCTACCAACGAGAAGCTGCCTCTCCCGCTCCCCCCGGGCTCGGGTGTAGTGGGGGGCTGCTGTCAGTTGTTGACTGCTAGACCAGGACTCTAACCTGTCCAGGCTAGAGGGTGGGCAGGCTCAGCACTACAGGCTACAAGCAGGGTGCAGGGCCAAGTGGAGGATCAGGAGGTACCCCCTGGAGTTGCATTAATTAATATCACCACCCAGACCCTTGGGCCAACAGCATAGGAGGGCCAGGCGGTGGGCATGAGGGCCCAGCCCCCAGGAGAGTGGGCAGGCCACCTCAAGTGGCCTGCACAGTGGGCTCCCAGCACTGTCAGCGGGCCCTCAGGTAAGGTCACTGGTACAAGTGGAAAATTCCAAGCTGTTGAACCCACTTCCCTTTGTGAGTTGTAAATGATCCTTTGGTGACTGTCACTTGTCTCTGGAAGCCCAACTCCTGGGACACGAGCAAGTCCCAGTTATTCTGCATTAATTTGAAGAGAAAGCTGACAGCTCCACCCGGCTACGTCGGCTCCATCCGCACTGGGAAGCAGACCCTCCGAGGGTGCACTGAGTTCCCAGAGCACCCGCCCACTCTGGGGAAGGACCTCACCCGAGGGCTGTAGGGTAGCGGGCCACCTGGCAGGGGCTGGAGGGCGAGAGGGAGAGAAGCACAGACACTGCCTCTCGCCAGCTTGGCCTCGGCTACTTGGCTTCTAGGAGGACACAGGAGGACAGTGAGACGTCCAGCCAAGGCGCTGGTTGAACTCCTCGGGTCCTCCTGGAGAAGCTGGCCACCACGGGGGACTCGGTCAGCCAGGGCCGAGCAGCCGCCTGCCAACCAGGACGGCAGCTGTGCTCCCCGCTGCCCCCCACACCCCGTGCCCACCCACCAACAGGCAGAAACTCCAGGGTGGCAGAGGGACAGCAGGCGCCTGGCGGCCCTCGGTCGTGTTTCCCACGTAGCTTTCTAGTTTCCTTCTGCACTTTATGGCTCCTGAGGGACATTCTTGTCTGGCATTAAACATGCATCCATCTCCCAAGACCCCGAGCCCCAGGGTTTAATAGGGCTGATTGTAGATTTGCGTTTTTAATCTTGCAAACAAGCCTCTGAAGGGCACAGTCATTGCCCAGAAAGGCCCATGCCTCATTCAAGCCTCTTTCCTGCGTCCACCCCGCGACCAGTCCAACACCCCAGTACTTGCTCAGTGAGGAGGGGGCTGAGGGCTCCAGCCCTGGGCAGCGCAGGGGAAGGCCGTGGGGTTTGACTGGTGATATCTGCCCAGCTGCAGGGAGGCCACATTTCTTCACCCAGTGTCCACGCAGGTGTTGCTGGCACTGGTGAGATGGCCAAGGATATGGTGTGTCCAGCAGGAGCTGGCGAAGCCAAGGGCATGGGTTAGGGCGGCCGGTCCATCTGCATCGGGCTTCAGTGGGATCCTCTCCTTCTCCTGACCTGGGGCCCAGCTAGCTGCAGCCCGCAGGAAGCAGGGCCCAGGCAGGGTCACTCAGGAGAGCCTTTGTTTATGTTCACACCAACAGAATGAAAGTCAGTAGAAAGCCTGCCCCGGGAGCCCTGCCCCAGTTCCTCCCTGGCTTTGATCTGAGCCCACGCCCACGCCCTCTGTGCTCTGTGAGGGGCCCCTTGGTCAGATGCTCTGCAGCGGGAGCTGCCCACTGTGTTCTGGGGAGGGCCAGGCAGTCAGCAGGTGAGGCCTGTGGGCTCAGGGCCACAGCCGTGCCACTCCACTCTTGCTGCAGGGAGTTGCGGCCACAGGTGAATAGAAGGCATGGGTGCGGTGACGTTCCAATACAACCTCACTGGGAAGCCTGGCAGAGGCCGGAGGGCTCGCCATTACCCCCCTGCAGAATCCTGCTCCTTCCTCCCCACTGCTCTTCTTCACCCCGAGGCTGTGTTATTCCCGCCTCTCTGCTGGACAACCCGTAAGTGCACACACTGGGGTTCGGTTAAAACCCTTTCTCTTTCCCCTTCTATTTGAACGTGGGGTTAGGTGGGCTTGGATCTGCTCTGCCAGCGGCCTCTGTGAGAGGTGAGCCTGACCACGGAGTCTACCTAACAGGAGCAGGAATGGAGAAACAAGGCCCTGGTGATGCTTCAGCCTCTGGACCAAGCCCTGCCTGAAGCTGTCATTCAGATTTCTCGGTTACCTTTCTGTGCCAACCAATCTGAGTTCAGCGTTGGCACTGGCAACTGAAAGACCCCAACCATAGAGTCTGGTAATAACGTGCCAGGTTTCGGTCCCTTTGGGCACTTCTCGGGCCTTGAGCTTTGAAGTGGCAAAGTTGTTAGCAGGTGTGTGAGCTGCCTGACGTCCAATCTGCTCCATTCCCAGGGGCTCTTCCTCAGCAGAGCTGCCACCGTTAGGAGCCAAACTACCTGGGCCTCGACCAAAGTCCACTTTACCCTGGGCTCCTATGAGAAACCCCACCTCTGCCAGCTCCTATTAAGCACCTCCTGTCTGGCAAGGTGTGGAGGCTGTGATTCTTCTGCAACGTATTATTATGAAATGCATTTGAGGGCTGGGGTTGTGGCTCAGAGGTAGAGCGCTCGCCTAGCACGTGCGAGGCCCTGGGTTCCATCCTCAGCACCATGTAAAAATAAGTAAATACAATTAAGGTATCGTGTCCAACTACAACTAAATAATAATAATAATGATAATAATAATAATAATAATAATAATAATAATAAGAAGAAGAAGAAGAAGAAGAAGAAGAAGAAATGCATTTGTAATATGTTCTCCGCTTCCTTCCCATTTCTCTTGGGCAGCCTATGTACCCTGAACTGGTCATTCTGGCCTCCTTCCTATGTTGCTATGACTTACTGGTCAGTTTTGGGCTATAAAAATGAACCCTACCTTCTGCAAAGTGTAGAAGGTTAAGGAGGGGAATTGCTTGCTGCCCTTCCAACCCACCGGAGGAGAATCCCCTGCCTGCTTCAAGACTGACCTGGTGCTCCTTTCAGATGTGCCACAACACTGCCATGTTAGTTTTGTCCTCACCGGGGCGCAAACTGTGGGCATCTCGCTTACCGCTGCTCTGGCATATGGCCGAGGTGGGACCAGCCCAGGAGCAGTGGTTAGGACCAGCCCCTGGAGCAGTGGTGTGTGCAACGCCCCCTTCAGAGCCGGAGCCTCAGCCCTGCTGCAGAGGCAGAGGGGAGGCGGCCAGCCCGGCAGAGGCTCTGTGGGGGGACTCTCTGGGGGAGACTCTCAACCGGCCAGAACCGCTGCTTCCCAAATGTGGGTCATCTGCTGCAGCTCTGGGATATTTCTTTTACTTAGACTAAGAACCATTTTTTCTCCGTAATTAAGATTCACAAGGTTTCAAGGACTTTCACAAATGGGGAGGGAAGGCGGAGGGGGGAGGTGAGGGCCGGTTGAGCTCAGGAAAGTGAACCGCGTGGAAACCAAACCTGCAAGTCTGTGGGAGAAGGGGCCTGCAGCCTGTGTCCTGGGGCCCAGGCCAGGCAGGCGGTGGAGCACGGCAGAGAGGCTCCAGCAGCCCCAGCTCTGCACAGCCCGGCCTGCAGCCAGGGCCTGCTGCTCCCACCAGACAGACGTGGGGAATCTCCCGCTCCCAGGCGCCATCTCCCTGCAGACCCACCTAAGAAGCTCCTGCTGACGTCTGCGGAGAAGCTGTCACCCTCACAGCCACTACACATCCAAAGCCGCCGCTCACTTGGAAGTGGAGGAAAGCAGCAGCCAACCTGGCTGGGGCTGCCCACCCCGCACGCTCCCCACTTCAGCTCACGTCCCCTCTAGCTTGGCCCTGCTCCCCTGGAAACCGAGATCCAGATCGGCAGCCCCAGGCTGTCACTAGGAACAGTTACTGGGCACATTCCCATCTGAACCAGGACCCTGAGACGGCAATCCACGGGCAAGCAGAGCGGCACCAGCCTCCTCGCCCGGCCACCAGAGCCCCGGCCCAAAGCCAACTGCCGCCGGTCAGCTGCCTCCTCAGTGCTGTCCTCGGGAGACGGCTGGAAAGAAGCAGTGCTCTGTGTCCCCACACTCCGTTTCTGGTCCCCGTGTGACTGAGGCCCGCGAGTCGAGGAGGAAACCCGGGCACTAGGCAGCCAGCTGCCCCTGGTGTGGGACAGTGGGGCCAGATTCCATCGGGTCGTGAGCTGCAGAGCGCACACCTGCCCTGCGCCCCCGTCCCTCCAGGGGCAGCCTCACATCTCCAAGGGCACCTCCCCCGGGCCAGGCACTGCAGACACACCGTCCAGCAGGCGGGAATGCCCAGCTCTTCTGTCCAGCAGGGTGGACCAGCAGGCAGGGGTCCTGTGGGGCTGAAGCAGGCACAGACCCCCATCCAGAAGACCCTTACCACAACTAAGCAGGAACCCCCACCATATCTGTGACCTATAAGCTCCTCTTCTTGTGGGGAAGCGGAAGACCACTGCAGAGGGCCTTCGAGGGTCGTTTTTATTGGCAAATGCCAGTTCTGCAGGAAAGGAAACCCGGGGGACCTCCATCTGGTCTCTGGCCTAGAGGATGGGACAGAAAGCACTTTCTGAAAACTCAAAAAGCAGTGACTCTGATGTGAACCCCCAGCCCCTGCTCCCACCGGGTATGAAGTTCAAGAATTTCCAGATTCTTCTTCCAGGGACGATTCTTCAGGCAATAGTCCCTCGGACCCTGCAGTCAGTAAACACGTTCCTGAACATTCTGTGGGTGTCAGCCTCTTCCCTGCTCTTCAGGACCGTGGGGTTCACACCCACGTAAGGGCCAGTAAGGAGCCAGCAGCCAAGCAGAGCCCCAGAGGAGGTGAGAGTAGGAGCGTAGGTGTGCAAAGGCCCTGAGGTTGCGGCTTGGCAGGAGGTCGCAGGTCTGTTACAGTAGCTTCCAAAGGTGAAAGGAAGATCCGGACCCCACACCTGGCTAGACCAGGGACACTACGTCCATCAGGGAGAGTGTGTGCTGCTATAACAGGACTCGGTGACGGCTACCTCTGGATCGTGTTTTTCTATTTTTGAGTTTCCATCAAAAAGTGTTTACTAGGCCAGGAGAACGCAAGAGCAGTTTAGTGAGACCCTGTCTAAAAATAAAATGCAAAAAAGGTGGGGATGTGGCTCAGAGGTTAAGCACCCCTGGCTTCAATCACTGGTACCAAAAAAACAAAACAAAACAAAACAAAAACCCCCAAATCGTATTTACTTAAAAATAAATGTAGATTCTCTCCTTTATAACCACATAAAAAGGTAGATTTTCATGTGTCTCCACGGGAGGCTGCTTCATGCCCTCCTCCTCCTGGGAGGACCCAGCCTGGGCTATGGAGGGGTTTGGACCTCGGGACTGGATGTTTGTGTCCCCAAAGCCACCGTGTGGAAACCTAGCCCAGGTGATGGCTGAGGAGGCCGGGCGCTGGAGATAATGGGGTCACCAGGATGCAACCTGCGGGGAAGGGACCCAGGAAGCTCCCTCCCTGCTTCTGCCACGTGGGGACACAGTGACAAGCAGCTGATCAGCGAGGGCCTCTGCAGACACCTGGCGTGCTGCACCTTGGTGTGGACGTCCGGCTCCAGGACTGTGAGAAGTGGGTCTCGGGTGTCTGGAGGCCCTGCCTCAGCGCCTGGGTCAGCAGCTCTGCGCTCACAGCGTGGCCTGGGCCTGCCAGGACTTGGGCCCCTGCGGCCTGCAGCCGGCCCTCCCCACTTCTAAGAGGCGCTGAGCAGCGAGGTTTGGGCAGCGGCTGGCTGAATCAGGGAGACAGCGCATGCCCACACCAAAGGACTCGGGGGGCAGGCAGGGCTCCCCTTTGTTCTGCCCGTGGCCACAGCACCCCCACCAGGGTCCCCTTTCCCTGTCCCAAGGTGGGTAGCCCCTCAGTGGTAGCTGGGGCTGGAAGGGACGCGTGATGTGGCTGAGCTGGAAGAGGAGACCACTGGACCCTGGCTGGTGGCGGGGTGACCAGCAGACTCCCTGCCGGGTCCAGCACACCCCAGGCTGGGGCAGGCCCCGAGGGTCACCCAACAGCCTTGGTGGTCCCAGGGAGCTTCTCTGAAGAGACCTGGCCCTGCTCCGGGGGCTCTGTGGGCTTTCACTCCCCATTGCCTCCCAGCAACGCCCACAGGTAGCAGGTGATACGGTGAGGTTTGGGCAAACGCTGACCACGGCTCCAGTTTTATGGGCGCCCTGTGGACACCGCAAGGCGCAGAGTGCTGGGTGCCGCAGACGCAGGTCTTCTCCTGCCCACGTCCACACTCAGGGTCTGTCAGCCTCTGTCTGGAGACACAGAGCAGCTGCTCTACCTTGGCACTGCTAGACTCGCTGGCTCTTGGCAAACAGGTGGGGTTTGCTCCGCCGGGGGGGTCACGGTCACTGCCTGCTCCCAGGTGCAGAGCTGAGCAGAGGCCTGAGAACCTTGACCTCTCCGGTCTCTTCCAACATCTTCAAAGAACCCGCTGAGCCCGTTTCTCTCCCTCAAGGAGGCGCACAGACGGTGTGATGGGACGCATGGAGGCAGCAGGGACAGGGTGCCTCTGTCCCTCCCAAGAGCTCTGCAGCCCTGGGAACAGGGACGGGGGAAAGAAGTGAACTCACTTGACCATGGCGGGCCCGGGAGTCTGTACGGGCCCAGATATGCCCATGGGAGACTCCATGTGAGTCACAAGGGTGAGGGTGGCTTGGGCACGTCTCGGCGAGCCACCCAAGTTGGGCCCATCCGGGACAGCACTGGACCTTGAGGACTGCCCTGAAGCACCCAGTGATGCAGTAGTCGTGGGTGGACACCCAGGAAAGGGTAGGCTTGTACAAACGGCATCCTAAGAAGAAGGGGGCACAATTCGCATGATTTTTATCCCAATATATTAAGACAGTTTCGTTATTTGTGATGGTTGTCAATCTATTTCTGCACTTAACCTTTAAAGAAGGCGTCCCCATGGTCTGTCGCTTCGGAAGAGTGGGGTGTATAGGGCTGGGTGTGATCTGAACATGAGGCATCCACGGGGTGTCTTGGAACACGTACCCACAGCAGGGGTCAGGTCGAGTGGCCCCAGGTGGCCCCAGGTGGCCCCAGGCAGCTTTTCGAAGTGCGGTCGTTTGCAACTCCACTGGGCGCACACAGGCCCACTCAGGGGCAGCCCGTTTGCTGTCCCTGCTGTGTGACCAGGAGCATCACCGGCCTGCTCTGTGCTCCAGCTCCTTCTCTGAGGAACGAGGACGTCCATCACAGCCTCTTTTCATGCTATGGTGGGGACTCGCGTGGGCTGGGCCTAGTGTGCTCCTGGGCTCAGTCCCGGGGAAGGGTGTGGTCCACGTGTGGTCCCAGGTCCAGTGGAGATGAACAGAAGTGACCTCTCTTTCCCTCTATTGACTGCACTGCCAGAAAGAAACACTGAGGATCTCCTCAGCTGCACATGCCCAGGGTCTCTGGGGTGGGGACAGTTATGTCCACCAAGGGCAGGGCCTCCAGGGGACCATCCTTGGTGGGAACCTGGGTTAGGTTTATCATCAATGGCCTGACTTCCAGCCTCACAGAACCGTGGCCTCTCCTCTCATCTGCCCACCTGGGTACAAGCAGCCGGCCCTGAAGGGACTCCCTGGTGGTCCCTCCCACAGGGCTGGGTGGCTCCAGGGTCCAGGCGGCTGGGCACCTTGTGGGGCCAGCAGCTCACTGTTTCTCCTGGGCACTCCTGATGAGAAGGCTGCGGCTGCCCCCAGAGGCCCCCAAGGCTCAGACCCGGACTCCTCGGGACCCGTGGGCTCTTGGGGGCACAGCAGCCAGTCCTCACAGAGCCCCACAGGCGGGCAGAGCTCCCTTCACCTCCAGAAGGGTCCAAACACAGGAGGGTCAGGCAGCTGCCAGTGGCCTGTGCTGGGCTTGGACCCAGGCGCCCTGCGCTGTCTCTGAACTTCTGGGACACACCTCCAGAAGCCTCCGCAGAACACCTTTGACTGCAGGGTGACACGGGTGGGAACCTCCAGGGTCCGAGGCAGGGCCGCCTCACACCTGACCAGGTCTAGTCGGTGCTGACCACCAGAAGGACCCCAGTTCAGCAGGGGTGTTCTGAGGGTCAGAGTGAGCAGCTGAGGGGCCTCAGTCCCCCCAGAGGGTGGCAGCGTTTGCCCAGGAGGAAGCAAGAGGCCCTGGGGGCAGAGACACACCTGCGTGTGCAGGCAGGAGGAGGGGGACGTCCAACAGAGGGCCAGGGTAGGTCTCGGCGGTCATGGGCCTCCCTTCCCTGACGGCGAGCAGCCAGCTCGCAGCTCCTCCCAGCTCTGCCCGACAGGAGGAAGAGGGGCCGAGAGCCACTTAGCTGACCACTCATCTGTGAGGGGACCCCCAGCCTGGCCCAGCCGGAGCCAGCAAACCTGTCCAGAGGCCCACAGCGCTCTACATGGGGGTTCCTCTGTGGGGACCCCGGCCTCCACGGGGACCCATCCCCTCCTCGGGGACCCTGGCCCTCCAGTGACATTGGAGGTGGGAACTTCTCCAGAGGCTGCTCAACACAGAGTGGACCTCCAGCAGAGGCTGGTGATGGCCACAGTCCTGCACATGGTGGCCCTGGGTGGGGGGTGGGCAGGCAGAGGACACTGGCCACTCTGCACTCCTCTTCTGGAACCATTTCCTTGGTGGTGTCGTCACAGCCCACTTGGGGGATTCCCACTGACCACGGAGATGGCCGCCATCCTTCCACTGAGCACCCTGGCTGAGCTGGACTTCGCGGCGCAGCACAGGGTGAAAGGGTGAGCAGACTTGGGGGCACAGTGTCCATGGGGACAGAGGATGGCCACACATGCAGAGAGGTGCAAGACCCTCCTCTTCCACCCTTTCTCATGGGAAATCAGAGAAAGGACCTGGAACCCTTCCCCATGGCTGCTGTGGGCCCGACTGGCATGAGAAAGGAAGCCGGGCTTGGGAAGCAGGTGCACCCAGGTGAGGACTTCCAAGGACACAGCTGGACTTGGGGTCAACGCTTCCTAGGGCAAGGCCACTGGCGTGAGTTCCTGAGTCTTCTCCTTTATCTTGGACTCAGAGGAGAAGGGTGTAACCTTGGACCAAGGACCACTCCCAGCCAGGCGGGTTAAAGAGATATACCCTTGCATTATTAACCAATAATCACAGTTGGCCAAGTTTGCTATTAGTGCATCGTTAAAATTTTGTTCAGGATTTAGTGAAAATGAGTGAAATTACTCCACCGAAATTCCAACCTGAATCAGAGCCGTTCTCCTTCCAATGGGCAATTTCAGCCCCAGCCCCAGCCTACTACAGAGCCATTTTATTGTCACAGCTTGAAATTCGTTTTGAATTACCTTGATAATAATACAGCCATGCATTTAGCAGTGGCGTAGCACACAGCTAATGGATCTCGGAGGCCTAATTTCTAAAATCCAGCGCTACGCAGTTGTTGTAGAACTAGAGTTAGTGATGCTCCACCAGCACGGAATGGCCGAGCTCGTCTCTGCATGATTAAAATGCAGGTAGTTGCCCATTAATGTCGTTAACTAGACTTTTTGGAATCCAGCAGAGCATCCATCTCAGCCAGCCGCCAGCACTCGGGGGAGCACACTGGTTCCTTTGACTTTGGAAACCCAAGTGCATCCAGAAAATGAGCGACTCGTTAAAACAAAGGCACAATTTGGAGCAAGACTGTAAAAGAGCCATGATTTTGTTCATGAGTTTCATCTCTCATTCCTTTGAGTGATATGAATAACAGCTAGCACATAAGAAACCCGGTCAATAACTGTGGACCAGCAGCGTCTGTTAGCAGAGCCAGGTCCTGGAGCACACAGAATTGACTCCCGCTCAAATGCCACCTCAAAGTTCAATTTGCTTTTGCAAGATCCAGTGTTGCCACCGTCGAAGTCCCACAGAGCCATGAGCACTGAGACCCACCCCCAGCCTCGAACTCGGTCCTGCTGCTGAGCTGCCACCTGGCCCTGTCCACAGCACCCCTTGGCCCTCTCCTTCTGTTCACACCGCCTGTCGGCTTTTGGGCCGCCAGGGTGGCGCAGAGTCCTGCAGCCGAGAGACACTGTTCCTGCAGCACTGACCGCCTGGGTCCCTGTGAGCTTGTAGCTGTTCCTGTCCAGAGTCCAGGCCCGTGAAGGAGCAGTCCAGGCCTGCAGACCCCCAGCATCCGGCGCCCTGCCTGCTTCCGGCCAGTGCTGACCTTTTCAGTTATTGCTTGGCTCTCAGGATGCCCACTCCCTGCGAACACAGCACCCAGAGACACCCGACAGGAAGGCTAAACCTAATAAAGTCCTCACCAGCTCATCAAGGATGACCTTGTATTTGGAAAGGCCCAGAAATAAATTTTTCTTTTGATTAAATTGAAAATCAATTTCCAGTGACATTTCTATTCATCAGGTCCCAAGTGCGGCAGGGACCAGAGCTGTCATGAGGACGAGGTGATGGGGAAGCTGCCGAGCACAGAGATCAGCCGGTCATGGGGCGTGAGGCAGACCCAGCACCCCTGTCCTGGGCAGAGCCCTGGTGGGGTGCAGCCATGAAGACGGGGCCATCAGAGGCACGTGGACTCCCATGATGTCCTCTGTGGTGAGCAGGGCTTTGTTGTGCCCACTGCCCACTCTATGTTTCTAGTGGACGCTAGTAAAAATGGGACCTCGGCGCCCAGCGCAGTTGGAGGTGGGCAGCTCACTGGTGTCAGGGAGGCGGAGAGCGTGTTGCAGCTTCTGTCTGGACTGCGGCCACCCACCTGTGGGCTCTTCCCCTTTAGAAACTGCAGGGTTCCTGGGCCCGGGGTGTTCATGGAGCCATCTCTCTGCCTGGAGGCCTGACCCTCCGATTCCGCCCACCCCAGGCGCCTCCCTCCCCCACGCCTGCTCCCTCTCCATCCCAGAGGGGTCTGAGGACTTCCATCCTGCAGGGCATTCTGTGGGCACACGCTGGGAGCCCACGTGAGAGCAAGCCTCATCTGCCAGTCCATCCTGACCCCGGGTGGATACCGTCCTCAGAGAAGACCCCAGCTGTGCAGATATGGGGACATCCTTGTCCCCACCTCTCAAGCCATCGGCACACTTCTGTGGTCAGCACGCCCTCGCGAGGGAGAGCAGGAAACTGTCCCACGTGGCAGGGACCCCAGGTAGCTGGAGGGAGCTGGCTCACACTGCAAGCAGGAGGGCACGTGCCACACGCACCTTTCCCTAATATCTTCCTCAACGCACAGTCTAGGGCCTTCCCGGCGGGGAGGCATGAGGGACCAAGTCACGCGGTTGTTAGAGACGGTAGCATCGTCGTATTTCCTCCAGCAACACCAACGCTGCCTTCAGGTGGGTGTGATTGTTTCCAAGAATGAACCTTCTGTGTGATTTAAATAAACTTAATATGATAAAGGAATGCACTCGGCTACGCTAATGAGCCCATAACTCACCTACGGGCCCAATTCATCCCAAATGGAATTGCTCTTTATGTGAAGGTTTTGAATCAGGGGCGTGATTTTGTGACTCATCACATCAAGTCTGTTTTAGACTCTGCACAAATGGATCCAGAGGTGAATATCATCAGAAAGACGAAGGGGCTGCTCCTCCAGGCGTGGGGTGGGCCCATCTCCACAAGAAGAGGGTCGAGGGTCAGGGAGGCACTGGGGGGGCCTGGGGGGGGCCGAGCCCTGTCCTCAGGGTCTCTGGACCCAGGCAGCAGCCCAGATCACCCTGCAGTGGCCACCCTGGGGAGTCCACTCTGGGTCCCTGCCGTCAGCTGAGAGGGGAGACACGGGGCTGATGTCCTATGGAAGTTGAAGGGAACTTGGGGCCCAGAGTTCTTCTCCCCACCTCCTCTTACCCCTACAAAACATAAAGCTCCGAGCCCACCCACCCCCACCCCAGAGGTGCCTGGACTTCAACAAGCAAAGGAAGGAGGGGCTTGCTGCCCGTGGAGCAAGGGCAGCTCTGCACACGCACACAGGTGGACACTGTGCACACCGCCCACCTGGAAGGCATCCCTTACGTGCCACAGTGTGCTCAGATGTGCACATTCGTCTGTCCATGCACACAGGTGTGCACACATGGATGGCTCAGGCTGAGAGGGACCTCCCACAGGCACATGCCATGTGCATATGCTGAGCTGAACATGCCCATGTACCTCCCTAAACACACACACACACACACACACACACACACACACACACACACACACGGGCACACGTATCCTGTGTGCAGACACATGTGCCCGTTCCTCCCCTGCTTTGCTGGGCCTCCTCCAGGAGCAGGCTGTGGCTTCCCAGCCTGCAGCTCTCCTTGCAGCCACCCGGGAACCTGGTGGTTATCTGACCTCAGCCTGCCGGGCTCCTGGCCGGGCTCCTGGCTGGGCCCCTGTAATCATCTCTGGTCCTTAGGTCACTGCCTTCTTCAGATGGCTGAGCCCCTTGCAGAAAGCTCCTTCCAGAATCTCCGGTTCTCAGCTCACTCTGATTAGCTCTTGACTGTTGAGAACTCAGGTTTCAGGTTTAAGAAAAAAGACCAGGCTCTTGGATCCTGGTGGATGGCGACAGATAAAAGCTGGGAGGCAGCCGGGAGGTTCCGAGTCTCACCCTGCCCTGTGTGCCACATCCCCGCCTCCTGCACACGGGGCCTTGCGACCAGCCCCTGTGGTTGGCTGCTGCTGGAGTGGCAGCCCAAGGTAGAGGTGAGCCGGAAGACTGGAACCCAGGGCTTTGACCCTGGACAAACTACCCAGAGCAGGAGAAGGGAATGGACCTGTGGTTTGCAAGCGCCCCCAGCTGGGTCTCCAGCGATGACAGAAACAGGCAGAAGCCAAGCTGCTCTGGCTGATGGGTTCGGGCCTGTTTTGGGGAGACCTGCTGCACCTGGGCCCTGGGGGCCAAGAGGTCACTGACATGATGGCACAGGGTGTCTCCACCAGCTGTTGGGGTTGCACCTGGCCCAAGCAATGAGCTCACACAGTGCTGGGGACTGAGTGCCCTGGGAGTCCTTGGGGCTCCGCTGCCTGGTGGCAGAGGTGGGACCTGGTCCAGGGACTATGTGTGGACCCCGGTGGGGACAGTGCTGTCTCTGGGCACCCTGCAGCCCCAGGGAGTCCAGAGGAGAGAAGTGTCCAGGTGCAGGGCTTAAAGTGGTCACCAGTGCTACAGGGTAAATGTGGGTGAGAGGCCCGAGGTCCCATAGGGTGTGGATCATTCGGGTGAGGAGAAGGATGGGCATCCTACAGGTAAGGGTGGCCACAAGGGGGGATCAGGCAGGTGAATGGGGTGGCCTGGTCACAGGGAGCTCTTGAAGCCCATGTACCAGGTGGTGTCAGGGACAATGGTCTGGGGGAGGCCGTGGGGAGCAGCCACTGGAGGCTGTGGGCAGGTGGGGCCAGGGCTTTGCAGGCAGAGAGCTTCTTCAAGGGGTGGCTGGGGCTCTGTGGCCAGCTGGTGCCTCCACAAGGGAAGTGAGAGCTGACCATCAAGCCCAGGCAGAGCACAGCTGGCCTGGGCCTGGGCTGGCCCTCGATGCAGAGTCCTCCCTGGTGCTCCTGGGGTGCTCCTGTGTGCTGGGTGCCCAGTGTCTCCAGCAGCCTGGGCTGCACCACTTGGTGCCTTGGCACCCCAGGATGCTAGGGCATGGATGGGCATCCTGGGGGCCCAGAGCCAGCATTTTCCCCACCGGGGCCCCACTTCCACCCAGCACCCGGCCGTTCTGGGCCTGAGGGTCTGTCTGTGAAACGCCGGCCTTGGCCAGGCCTGCCCTCAGCAGCCCCTCCCCACTGCGCCAAAGCCTGGGGTATTTTTTTTTTTTAAGAGAGAGTGAGAGACAGAGAGAGAGAGACAGTGAGAGAGAGAATTTTTAATATTTATTTTTTAGTTCTCGGCGGACACAACATCTTTGTTGGTATGTGGTGCTGAGGATCGAACCCGGGCCGCACGCATGCCAGGCGAGCGCGCTACCGCTTGAGCCACATCCCCAGCCCCAGCCTGGGGTACTTTTAACAGAAGCACCTGGTTAGCCCTGCCGAGCGGGACCTCGCTCTTGGACAGACATCAGCGTGTGGTTCCTAGAGTCCCTGTTCCCTCCTTAAATAGGAGAGGTGACAGGTCCTCTGCTCCTCTGGCCTTTGGGATGAAATGTGCAAGGGGCGATGGTGCCCTGCCCTGCATTCGTCACCACCCTCCGGCTCCCACGCTCCTGCTCTCCAACACACAGCTGGCTCTATTTCACATCCATGGCGCCTGGATCCACCGGGGTCAGAAGCGCTGTTTCCCAAGACTGGGGAAGGTGAAGCTGCTTACACCATGTCCCTGCCAGAGAGCCGAGGCTGTGCAGTCACAATGACGAGATGCCTGCTCCGCTCCACCTTCCTGCTCACCCCCTAGGGAGGCTGGACCCACCAGCCTCACCCGACTGGGCAGCCACCAGCCGACCTCCCAGTGCCTCCTCCTAACACCCCAGTTTAACCCCCTAATACCCCAGTTCTAACCCCCTAATGCCCCAGTTCTAACCTCCTAATGCCCCAGTTCTAACCCCCTAATGCCCAGTGCCACCTCCTAACACCCCAGTGCCACCTCCTAACACCCCAGTTCTAACCCCTAATGCCCCAGTGCCACCTCCTATCTGTGCCGTTTCTCCCTGGGAGGGTCAGTGCCATGGCAGCCCCACTACCTGTCTTCTGAATCCTCAAAGGTTGGACTGTGTGACCAGCAGCTCTTAATTTGGATTTTCTCTGTGAATTGCTAAAAATCTTGCTTTTAGAGGCGGTTACTTGGGACACCCTGAGAATTCACATGCAGGCGGGTAGATATGGCCCTCTACCGAGGCAAAGGTGACCCCTCTCCATGAGAGCTTTTCACAAACAGCAGCGCACTGAGGCCCTGGCTGGGGCGGCCCCTCGCCCAGTCCGCCCTGCAGCCCTGCTGCCCTGTCTCTGGACGAGCATGGAAGCTACAGCCAGAGGGAAGCGGTGACGTCCAGAAGTGACCTTTCCTGAGTCCATGGAGAGGACACGTGGGCTCAGTCCCAGGCCTGCATGGCGCTCAGCTGTGACCTGCACGATCTTCCCCAGGAGCACAGGTTGGCCCCACTCGGGACCCGCCTGACACCCACCCCACAGAGCAGCTGTCAGTGCACTGAGGTGGCAAGGGACCAGGTGGGGCACTGCGGGGGCAGAGGAGCCCCAGGAGGAAGAGGCGAGAGGGTGGGGCGGGCTGGGGCCGGGCAGACCTGCAGTGCTCACCCTGGGGAGACGAAAGGGGGCAAAACAGTGTGAACTTCTCATGGGGAGGCTGGAGGGGCCTCCCTCTGGTTGTGGAGGAGTGTCTAGAACTGGGAATAACCACCCCCCAAAGCAGCGAAGCCACAACCGCTGAGGGCCGCCGATCCCCGAGGGGGGGTCCCTGAGACAGAAGCCTGTTTTAAATTTCCCTTCAGCCTTAAAGTTGTGTTCAAGGGTTCCTCTGACCAAAGCCAAAGCCCACCCGACAGATGCCACCGCACCCCCTGGTGACGGGAGTCACGGGCTGGGGAAAGGCAGGGGTCCGAGTGTCAAGATCACACGGAGCCGTGAGTGAGGGGCTGTCCCCACGGTGTTGGAATTTGGAGAATAGAATCAGGAGGACACTGTCTTCTATTTAACCTTGAAGGCCGTGGTGCTGAGGTCACACCTGCCCAGCGGCTGGCTGGCTCCTGGAGGGCGCAGGACCTCCCAGGTGGAGCAGCGGCCACTTCCCGTCTTCCCCTCCCTGAGGCCCAAGGTGCCCACGGCTTCTCCTCACCAGCCAGGCCCTAGCCTGGCCACGGGCAGCCAGCCCAGAGGGCAGCCCTTTGGAGAGCGAGACAGGAACCAGGTGGCCCCGGGAGAACTCTGGGGAGCACAGGCCACAGCCACCAGCCACCCGAGCAGCCACTCCGCTGCGGTGGCATGGCAGAGGTGGGGGACGCAGCCACGGGGCTCCACCCACATTCAGGCGTCCTGGAGAGGGTGCTGCTCTCCTCCGGCCCGGGGTCGGCTGACGGTAACCCACAGGGAGGGCGGCCCCTCCTTGGCTCCCTGGCCCTCTGCTGCCTCCAGTCACCCACCCTCTGCCCCGCCGTCCTCCCCTCCCGCCTGTCCCTCCTCTGCCTCCACCACCCTGTTCTCCATCAGCCCCACCTCCCCGCCCCTCTCCCTTGGCCATGCCGGCCCCTCCCTCCTGCAACCACCCCATCTGGGTCCTGTCTCACATCAGAGATCCCGCCACAGGCAGCCACCTGCTTCTGCCCAGCCCTCACGCCCCGAGGCCTCCTGCCAGCCTGCCCCCTCCTCTTAGTGTGGGAAACTGCCACAGGCCTGAGGTCCCTCCATGGCTCTGCAGTGGGCGTCCCGGCTCTAGCTTGCCAGCTGCCCTTGCCACCCAGTCTCGACCCCTCCGCTGCCCATCTTGAGCCTTGCTCCCCAGCATGGGGCATGGGGCCCAGAGCATGGAGCTGTGGCCCAAACACAGCTGAGGAGCCGCAGCCTGGGTACCAGGTGGTCCAGCGAGGACGGGGACGAAGCCCATGAAGCTGGTGAGGGGCTGGCCTTGCTTTCTGATTGTTCACAAAGGTCCATGTAATGTGCATGCCCTGCCCGCAGGCCTTCACAGATGCACCCTCTGAGTCCACAGGGCACACAGGGCAGCCTGCCATCTCTACACGCAAACACACATCCACACAGCCCTGTGCACACGGTGCCTGTGCCTCCACCTGAGCGACGCAGTTGGCTGCTCTCAGGGAAACTCAGTGGCACTGGCCTCACCCGCAAGGGCAGAGTCCTGGCCAGGGACGACGTGGCTCCTGCTCAGGAGTCGTGCTCAGAGCATTCTCACTCAGGGTGTTAGGAGATGCCAGGCCCTGGCCTGGCCTGGGGACACAGGGACCCTCCCAGCGCAGGCCCCACTGCCAGGGCAGGAGGTGCACAGCTGCACCATGACCACAGACCCACAGAAGGTGCCCGGCACGCGTGGCTAAGCATGCTGAGAGTGATTCCGTAGACACCATTTGCTCCTGGGAGGGTCTGTGGGTGCTGGGAGGCCTTGCCCTGCCCAGCAGTTCAGCATGGGCCGCTCAGGACCTTGGGTGCCTCAAGAGAGCAGCAGGCATCGGCTTCCCCGGCACAAGGCTGAGTGCTGACCGAGTTAGGCATGGGCACAGGGCGCCCTGCAGCTCACAGAGGACAGGAGTGTGCCCCTCAGCTCTGAGCAGCCTCTGCCCACAGCTTGCCCACCTAGTCCATCCCAACATTGGCCCGCCTCCCTGTGCTTCGGGTGGCTCTGTGGGCTCCCAGTTTAGCTGCCTGCGCCAGCTCCTGCCATGCTTCTCCCAGCAATCCCCCCATCCCCAGGGCTGCCCCGGTCTCCCGGGGAGCATCCTCCTCTTGCATCTCACACAGGAAGCTCGTCTCATCCAGGCTGGCTCTGCAGGCAGCATGGACAGCCCTTTCCAGCTCTGCTCTCACACGCTTCCTGCTCCTCTGGGGTAGTGGAGAGGGGAATGCACACACACACACACACACACACACACACACACACACACACACACCTGCCTCCCTGCATCGATTCTCGGCTAAGAAATTGCCTGAAGAGCATGCAGACTTCCAGGTGTTCCAGTTAGCCAAGTACTGGGGGTGAGACCTTTCAAAAATGCTGAATGTGCACACACACACCTCAACCACATCCCACACTCATGCACACACTTGTGCACACACCCCACACGTGTCCACTCACACTCACACATACACACAAGCACACACTTGTGCACACACTCCACACACGTCCTCTCACACACATACACACATGCACACACTTGTGCACACACCCCACACGTGTCCACTCACACACATACACACATGCACACACTTGTGCACACACTCCACACACGTGTCCTCTCACACACATACACACATGCACACACTGGGCACACACCCCACATGTCTCCACTCACACTTACACATAGACGTACGCACACATCTGTGCACACACCCCACACGTGTCCACTCACACTCATAGATACATACATGCACACACTTGTGCACATATCATGCACCTGTGCCCACTCGCACATTCACATGTACATGCATGTACACACATTACATACACACACCCATTCACATTTATCCACATGCACACTCATTTGCACACACTCCACACTCCTACAGGCACACGCAGTGGTCTTGGTGAGTAGGACAAAGCCTGCCTCCCACCTCCCAGTGCCAAGCACAAGTAGCACAGCCCCTGCAGGCACCTTGCCCTCTATGGCTCTGCCAAGTCCCCAGTGGCTGGACAACGAAGGTGACAGGAGAAGTGTGTTTGTACAAGGATCATGAAAAGGCAGCACACATTGCCAGCTGGCTTTCACAAGAGAGGACAGGACGGGGTGGGAAAGACGCGGTCCCCAGACAGATGACCTGCCACGTGACGTGTGCCTGGAGACGGTACACATAGGTGGCCCCGGTGTGGGGGGAGTCCCACGGTGGTGGGCGTCCACCCTGCCAGATGCCGAGAGCCCTGACCTCTGACAGGCACCAGGCTCTCACACGCAGCCGGCAGGGCTGAAAGTTAATTGGCTTCCGTGGAACTCATGCCACTTCCCAAGTGTGCGCTTGTTGAATATGGCCACAATTTTAGCATTTTACAGGTAATTTTCAACACGGCAAACGGCTTGGTCTCTTGGAGAAGTGGTGGTGTTCTGTGTGGGAGCAGTCAATGACCACATTGTCCCCATGCTGCTTGGCAGGGCTCCTGGCTCACGGGGCGCCTTCTCTGATGATCCGCTGTGGTCTCTGAAGGTGCCCAGAGACGCTGCTGTGTCGCCCCTGGCAAAGCCCCGCTGCTCCTGTCATCTCGGGTAGCCCAGGGAGGACGGGGGTCGCCCACCAGAGTCCAGCAGAGGCGGACTCACTTACCATCTGCCAATCACCCCCTTTTCACATAAGTGTGGCCTTCCCTGGTGTTTGTACTCCCAAGCCCCCAGACTTCACCAGGAGCCCCTTCTCGAGCCTGGAGGACCCCCCCTCAGGAGCAAGGCAAGGGACCCCTCCACACCGTCGGGCATCGCTTCCAGCCCTTGTTCCAACCCCAACTCGCTTGGCTCCTTCTCCAGTACCCTGCTCCACAGCTCTGCCAGCTGGCCTGGGTGCCCTGTGACAGGAGGCAGAAGGGTGGTCACAGGCTGGCCTCGGGGACGGAGAGCAGTGTGGGGTCAGGGCCTGTGTGTCCCCGACCTTCTCCATCACAGACACGGTCACTCCACAGTCCATGGAGACTCAGTCCCCCAAACCCCAGATGTCCTCTGCTCCCGAGCTCCCCCCAGAACGCCCACGGAGCAGGAGCAGTCACCGGCTGCTTTCCCGGGCCAGCGAGTGTCCAGGAGGGTTCCTGGTGTCACTTACACACACAGAGCCACCTGGAGCTCCCTGGTTCTGTGCTGGGGCACCCAGGTCCCCCCTCCCCCTGCCCCCCTCCTGCCAGTGGCCCTGACCCTGCCACGCGCTTGCCACACCCCCCCCACCCCGCCAAGGTCGATCTCTTGGCCTTTCTCAGCCCTGGAGGATCAGAGGCACCATCAACTTTGCCGCTTTTTATATTTAAATTTTATAACTAAGTTACAAAGCAAATAGTGCTTGGTGTGGCAATGTCGTGAGTGACAGATGAATCTTATTAGGCCGTGAAATCAGCAGAGCTAAGTGACATGAGTGAATTTAGTGACACTTTTATCACTCTACCAAACCCGTCATCCAGCTTTTACTGACAAAAGAAACAGTCCCTTACGTCCCAGAGTTGTGTCAAACACACCCAAGGGACCGGCTGGCACTCAGTCTTCGTCTGGCCCCACGCGGACACTCGGTGATCAGGAGGAAGGGTCCCACCTGCCAGCATGCCCACCTGCGTCCTTTACTCAGCTGGCTAAGGCTGTTTCTTAGACCAGTATTAAACATCCCCAATATCGCGTAGAATATTCTCCTCTGTTAAAGGGTTGTCACTCTCATTATCAGAGGACATGGTGTCTGGGACCTCAGATCTGGGACTCTCGCTGCCCTCTGAGCTCCAGGGCGGGGGTGAAGGCCACCAGTCCTGCCTGCCCCGAGAGCACGCTCCACCTGGAGGCACGGAGGACACTGACCGGGAGGGCTGCTGGCCAGTGCCTCTGAGCAGCACCCAGCCGGGTGTCCCCCATGGTGGCCCCTGTGAACAACGTCTGTGCCACCTGCCAGGTGCCTGGCCCTGCCTGGAAATGGGGGGCACTGCTGCTGGGGCTCGCTGCTGTTCAGGCGGTGGCAGTGGGGGACGTACTCTACCCTGCAGCTCTGCGTGGGCTGGGGCCACCCCTCAGTGGCTGCGCTACTGCCCAGGGCCAGCACTGCTGAGGCCCAGAGAGAACGGCCGACCCTCGGCCTCCTGTGGCCCTTTGCTGGCACCATGATGCTTCTGTCACTCCAGGACCTTTCTCTCCAAGCCAGCTCCACCCCTCGCCTCCGGCCCTGGCCAGCTCCTCTCAACTGCTGCTCGGCCGGGCGTCTGCCTTTGAGGCTGTGAGAGGGAGGGGGCCGGCTGACAAGGGCCCCTCTGCCTGGAGGAGTCTCCTGCCTTTCCAAGTCCCTCTGCTCCGGGAGCCCGAGGCCGGAGGGTGCTGGTTTCCTCCAGGTTCCTGCCCTCTCTGTTTTCAGCGTGGAGACTCATGGCGGGCGGAGACGGTGCCACCTCCCCCCTCGCAGGTCTGCGTCTCCTGGGCCATCTGAGGGCACCTGCCGCCGCGTCAGGGTGGAGATGCCTGGTTAGCGCCACACGGATCTACCCCGTGGTCATTGCAGAGAGGAAAGCTCCAGATGAGAAGGGGGAAGCAGGGCTCTCAGAGCCGACTCCAGGCCCCAGAAGGCGGACGAGCAGGTCCTGACTCCTGCCCGCCGCGTCTGAGGAGATGTCAAGGGCGAGGCCACCGGGCCAGATGGCAAGGGAGGAGCGGGGGCAGGACCAGACCCGGGAGCATGGGAGGCCCTGCCACTGAGGTCCACTCCCTGGCTGATGAGAGTGCTTGTGGCCACAAGTGGGGACTCATCAGACAGACACTTGTGTCCTCGTGCTCCCAAGCAGGGATCCAGGGGTTTTTGTTCGGGGGATTGAACGCAGGGTGGGCTCATGTCCTTTCTTTATTATTTTGAGAGAGGGTCTTGCTACGTTGCTGAGGCTGGCTTTGGGCTCATAATCCTCCTGCCTCAGCTCTGGCCGCTGGCATTACAGGTGTGTGTCACTGTGCCCAGCTGCAGGGATCCCACGGAAAGACTGGAATAGACAGGGGAGTGGGTGGACGGGGAGGGGACAGAAAGGGGGAGGCTCCAGGGACCATAAAGAGAACAACCCGGAACTCCCCCAGGACTCCTGCTCGGGCCCTGCTCTCTGTCACTTTGCCATAGACCTGTGTCCCCTTCTTCAATTCTTTGCTGAGCAGAGACAGCCAACCCAAGACCCCTAGGTGGTGACATGTCGACAGGTGACCCACGTGACAAACTCAGGGGCTGGGGAGAGGAAGGGGCTTCCTGGAAGCAGGACGGCTCTGCCCCTGGCGGCTGGGAGGAGCTGGGGGAGAGCCAGGGCCTGGCCTGCCCGTGGCCTTCTGGGCAGGGGTCTCGGGTCTCTCGGTGGCTGAGGGCTGCTCTGAGCACCAGCCACTCATTCGCTCCTCGTCACCCAGGGGTCGCGAGCCCTGCTCCCCCGCTCGGTGGGCCTGGCGAGGACTTCCTGGCCCTGCCTGGCCTCTTCTAGGAGCAGCTGCCACCTTCAGTGCTGCCCACAGCAGGCCAGCTGGTTCTCGTCAGTGACCCTACTCCTCAGGGCACTGCAGGGAGCTGGGTGCCACCCCTGCCTCTCCCCATGGGGCACAGGGAGCACCTGCCAGACATGCCAACCAAGACGTCTCCAGAGTGTGTGTGTGTGTGTGTGTGTGTGTGTGTGTGTGTGTGTGTGTGTGTGCTCGCACTCTGGTTCTCACTAGGCGCTGACTACACCGAGTCTGGTGGGGCTGCTCCTCCGCTGCCCCTGGTGCGAGCCACAGAAGTCGAGCCTCAGGACGTGGTCCCTTCAGGCTCGCGGCCTCCCTCCCTCCTCCGAGCTGCTGTCACTGCCCACTGGACACTTTGTCAGGCAGCCTCCCTGTCCCCCCTCGGTCAGCAGAGCCTCCCTCATGTACCTGAGGATGCTGGTGGGCAGCAGGAAGGGGGTGTGCTGGGCTTGGGGGTCCCTGTGTGGGTGGTCCCATCACAGGAAGCTCGAGGAACAGGCCTCCTCCCAGGCCACTTCCTGCTCTGGCCGGTCAGCAGGGCCTGGCCTGCAGGGAGCCTGGGAGAGCCTCCGTGGTTTTCTTGGGACAGATGCACTGTGTTCCCACAGTGCATCTGTCCCAAGCACTCTCCTGAGCACTGAGCACTCTCCCCGGGGGGCCTCAGCCTGGCCGGTGCAGGGCCTGCCCCCAGTGAGGGTCTGCTGCTGTCCTGGGCGTCTGTCCTGTCAGAAAGAGGCCCCGTGCTCTCCTCTTGCACTGGGACCCACAAGTGCTGCCCGGGTTCTGACTCTCCTGTCTATGACTCAGTTCTAGAAACATTCCACTTGAGAGCGCTCCTGGACAGCTACAGGTGATGGCTCCCAGCCTGATACCCTGACCATGATCTCTGCTGTTAGCAGCCACCTCGAGAAATGGCCCACGCCTCCCCGCTCCAGGCCCTTCCTTGTTCGGGGGCTCCTGCCAGCATCTGCCTCTGCAGGTCTAGCCCTGGGGATCCCCTGCGGTGTCCCCTTGGCCAGGGCTGCCATCTGACTCAGCCCAGCCCACCGTGGGGGACGGGACACTGCAGTGCCAGCTGTGGATCACAGGTCTCTCTTCTGAGCCTGGGTGTCCTCATCTGGGAAACGGAAGTCCCCAGAGCTGCCCAGCCTGCGGCAGGCTTCTGGGCTCTCCACGTGCAGCAGGCTCAGCCGACCGCAGCCACCTGCCCCTTAGAGGGGAGGCTGTTTAGGCAGACGCCCCATGTGGAGGAGTCCACGATGGCCCACAGGAGACAGTGCTCCTCTATTCCTTGTCCTTCCAGTGACAGGCTTGGCCTCTGAAGGAGCCCAGGATGAAGCTGCTTTTGCAGCTGCCACACTGGAGGCTGCCACCAGGGGGAGCCCCAGTGAGCCAGGCCCTGGGGGGGACCCAAGGTGGCTGAGATGGGGAGAGATCTCAGAAGTGGAACCCAGCCAGGGCAGAAGCAGAGAGCACCCAGAAGGACCCTCCAGCTCCTCCCCAGCAGGCGTGCAGACTGCAAGCCCCCGGCCAAGGGGCAGACCAGGGATTGGCTACTTCACCAACTTTAACAACACCTTAGGCAAGGAGTGCACACGGGAAGACACAGGGTTACAGAGACCCAGCACAGAACGCAGCGCTTCACTGTCTCTGCCATCTGACTGTCCCCACACCGTTTGCATCCCAGCCGTTATGATCCCAGGTCCACAGTGATGCCCGCATGAGATGCAGGAAGAAAAAAATGGAACAATCTCCATCATATATTATGCCACAAAGCAATATTTCCCTAGCAGAGTGCAAATAGAATTTTACATAATGCACAGAATAAATGCCTCTGAAAATCAATATTTCCAGCTGGATGTACAAATTAAATGATGATATTCAAGTGCGAGATTAAAACAATGATTTAAGATAGAAATTGAGTTATGCTATCTCATGCCTGCCTGCCGCTGAATATGTTAATAGAACAAATTTGTTAGCATTCAGTCCATTTATCTCCCTAAACAGAAAGAGGTGGGGATTCCTGTGTGAGGGGGAAAGAAATGGCCAGAGAGACTGAGATGGGAAGACTGCATAGTCAGATGGGCGTGGGGACTGGGGCCTTGGTGGCACTCATTCCCTCTTCGAGGTGGCACAGACTTCAGTTTCTAGAAGCATTTTTCATTCTCCACCTGCAGGTCTGCCTGTGCCTCTGTTTATCTTTGCTGCCTGGGCTTCTGGGGCCTGCACATGGGAGGCTGGAGGGCCACCCAGGCTAGCGCCCACAGCCATGCCTGCTCCTGCTTGTTCCCTGTGCAGAGTGGAGACCCACTCAGCCCCCCAGACACCTGCTCAACAGTGCCACAGGAGGTGACGGTGCTCACAGCCCTGGTGCATGGTGGTTCTCTAACTGCAGGGCCAGCCAGCAGGGCCTCTTGGGCAGAAGGGCAGCCAGGGATGGCCACTCTGCATTCTCTGGTGCTGGCCTGGCCCTCACAGTTGGCTGGCCCTACTCAGTCCACCCACATCCTCCCTGAGGCCACCAGCATTCGCCTGGCTCTGAATCACTCTGCTGCAGGGGCATGCCTTCTCTGGAGTGACATGTTCTACCAATTGCTGGGCATGCTCTCCTTCAACAACTGTGGACTCAGGGCCACTGGCAGCCGAGGCACTGCAGCCCAGCCTGTCCTATGCCACTGGTCTTGCTAACCCCTGGCCACCCTGCAGCACTGGCTGCCACTGATCCTTTCTCCTTAACTTGCTCCCCAAGTTGCCCCCAGACCCCCATCTTCCAAACTCCCTCCTTCCTGCAGCACACTCTACAGTCTCAGGCCTTGCCCCAAAGCTGTCCGCCCTGCTCCTCACTCCCCCGGCAGTGCCCAGCTGGCTTTTCACCAGGAAGGCACAGGAGGGTTGGGAAGAGCCCCGGAGCCCTGGACAGGAACTGCAGCCCTGATTCATACCTTGATCCTACCCCGTGGGGCCCAGGGCCAGGCTGGCCTTCTGTCCCATGACACCGTGGGTGACCATTGGTGTGGCTCTAAGGAGTTTGAAGAGGCTCCTGAACTGGCCGCCTGTGGGACCCAGCCCTGGGCAGGGCCTCCTCCTGCCGAGTGCACCCTGCCAGGCGGGCTGCCTCCTGGTGGACCCAGCTGCTCCCCCACCAGGGCTCCTTCCCAAGTAGGCTCTGACCAGCTGAAGCGTCCCCACTGCCTGCCTGCCCTCGGCCGGCCTCCCTGTCTGGCTCTGGACCATCTCCTATCCTGGTGGATCTTTCTGGAAGCATCAGGGTGAGGGACTGCTTTGGGCTCCAGGTGGTGGGTCACCACCTCCTCATCCTGTGGCTTGACTTGACCATCCCTCACACTTTGATCACATCCAAGGACCCAGGACTGGGTGGGAACAGGATCCTAAGAAAGGCCTGGGGAGCGCCCTCATAAACCAGAGCCGAAAGAAGGCCCAGCAGTAACAGAATCTAGAAAGAGAACAAGAGGTTCTGAAAGCAATCTGCACCTCCTCCCGGCATCATGCTCTGGGTTTCTACAGACAGTCCACATCACGTTAGGACACATTCGTGTGAAATTATAAAACCAATATCCCCCCAGGGTTGTGCGAAAACCGGAATTCATGAAGACCTCAGGAAGCACCTCCAGCGAGAGCTCTGATCCAAACCTAAGGAGGACGGTACCATCGTCAGGAGCTGATGAAGAGCCACCCTGAATCCACCAGGTCACGCCAGCTTTATCACGGGTCCCCACTCATCACAACTGGTGGGTATTTTAAGCATGTGTAAAGGGTGAACAGGAAGGACGTGAGGAATGGGGGGTACGGCGCTTGCTTTTGATGGCTTCTCCCCAGCATCTCAGATTCCCAGACTTCTTGGAGTTTGTGAGAAGAGAAAGGGTCACACAGGAGAGTGGAGATGTGACTTTGGGTCTCAGGAGTGAAGTGTGAGTGTGTGGCCTGGACAATGTCCTCTCCTCTGAGCAGAGCTCTCCAGGGAACCTAAAACCGAGCTGTTCATCAGAGAAGCTCTGGCCTCACGCGCCTTCTAACCGCCCGGCTCCGTGCACTAAGGTACGCACGGACTGCCCAGCCCTCCCTCACCAGGGATGGGGCCGCGCTTTTGTCCAAACCAGAGGGCAAGGGGCCTGTGAGGCAGGAAGAGCTGCCGGGGTGTTGCTGCCCCAGATCTGGCAGGGCCTGGTTCCTCGGGAGCCACGTGGCTTTGGCGGTCCTTTCTCTCCCTCGCTGGGCACGGCACGGGCCTTTCCTCCAGTTTCATTTCTAGTGGTTTGATGTGTGCCCTTCTCAGGCTGCTTGGTGAAATCCTCAGGAGAAGGAACCAGGCCAGCTTCTACTGTCCCCAACCCCAGAACAACGGGCCTCTGTGAGCTGCCGAGACGTCTCATGGCCTGACAACCATCACTGTCTCAGAACCACAGCTCCATGAGACACATGAGCAAGAGCGGGACAAGGGGTGGGCGAGAGGGTGCCCCTGGGCCTGTCACGTCACAGGGATGGGGACCAGCCGCCTCCCGAGGGCAGAGACAGCAGCCGCCAGGCCCCCCAGGCCCGCGCCCTCCCTGGAGACACGGGCAGGGTGTTCTCTGGCCCTGTCACGGGAGCACGGAGAGCAGGCTGGGTCCCAGGCCAGGCTGCAGCTGAACGGGGCTGCCCAGCGGGAGGTCACCCCCTGCATCTGCTGAGGCCCTCAGTGGTTTTCTAAATTTCCTGTTTAGGAAAAGGAATGGCTCTTATCCTGGGAAGGCCAGCAGTCCAGTCCGTGACTGGAGGACACACTGTGACTGTCCTCTCCGAGAGCTCAGTGGGGACAGCCCTGTTCTATCCTCTGACTGTTGTCATTCCTGAAGTTCTTACATTAGCCAGGGATCCCAAAGGGGCAGCAGTGCCCCAGAGGCCAGCGGAGCCCCGTGTGAGGCCCAGGAATGTTCCAGAGCATCTCCGATGGGCTGTCACCGCTGCCTTGGTGGCAGAGAGGCTGACAGAGCAAACCTGAGTCAACTTCCAGAGAGCTTTCTGAAAGAACATAATTAGATTAGAACGTGACACTTGTTAATTTTTCAGTGGCTCATTAAAATTGACATGTCATTTGATTTTGACAGAAACCTTTTTATCTTGATGTAAGGCGGTAGGATTAAAAAAATAAAGCTATATTTAGGGAGTTCTGAAATATGACAACGACAATAATGAAACCGAATCCGCACTCCGTCATTCACATCCCAGGATCATGGAACAAATCACCTTGCCCCGGCCGCCAAACCGGAAGACCAAGGAAGACTGACATGGCCTCATCCACCACTGGAGGAGAAGCCTCAGCTCTGGTGGGGTGTCTGGCACAGAGATGGGCGGTCGCCCCCAGGGCTCTCCCGGGGAGCTGACCTCGGGCTCCTGTGGTCACGGTGCTCTGACAGCTTGCGCTCACAGCAAGCCTCTCCGGGTGCCGGGCGCTGTGTGTGCCCAGAGGTGGTTTCTTCCTGCCAAGAGAAGAGCAAGAACGCTCTGGGGTCCGGCTGGGTCTGGCTCAGTAGACAGAGCCACGTGGGTGGTGACCATCGTGCAGGGGAGGGGCTGGGGACATAAGGGGACTGTGGGACGGTGGGGGACCTGAGCCCACGTCCCCTCTGACAGGCTCCATGTGTGCAGACAGCTCACTTCTTGCACATTTGGTTTCCTGTTGGTGAAGGTGGTTTCAGCGCCGGTTGGTGCAAAGCCAGTTCCCTGCCCACCAAGGACTGTTCTGTCCACGGTGGGGCCACCCGGAGCAGCCCTCTCCACAGGTACCTCCTGCCCATGTGGTGTGGCCGGGGACGTAGGCCTCTCCTGGCCCAGTGGTCAGGAGGGGAGGGGCTCCCCCAGGTCTCTGCCTCCTCCCCAGCGGAATGGGGACCTGAGAAAGGGGGAGACGTGGTCTCTGAAGGAGGATGAGCAAGGGACACCTGCAGAGCCTGTCACATGAGAAGCATGTGGCACCCCAGGGCTTCTTTGTCGTAGCAGCCAACCGACAAGACCATAATGGTCAGTAGCAGAGAGCCTGGAGACACAGCCCAGCGCTGACCACAGAGCAGACAACGATGAGTCAGTCCCTGCTTCCCTTCCCCCTCTCAGTGTCAAACTGGCCCTGGGCCCTGCAGGTGGAGGGTTTGGCTGAGGAGTTCCTGGTGAGACCACCCCTGGGCCACAGGTACACCTGAGAACCTGGCGGATCCCCTGTGGTGTTCTTGGGGTCTCTCAGAGGTGTGCAGGAGGCCGTGAGAGCCAAGCCTCCCAGGCAGGTCTGTGGGCTGCGGAGTGATGGGACCCACCCTGAACTGTGTCCTGCAGACCCCAGGACTGGGCAGAGGAAGGCGCACCCAGCCTCTCCTGGGCAGGTCTCTGACTGGTAATCCAGACTCCGCAGACAGCAGCCTCCCGACTCCCATTCAAACCTCCCTCTGCACGGCCTCCAGTTTCCAGAACCTTCCAGCCGAGCTGAATCACACCGGGAAGGACGAGCAGCTGGGCTTGGGACGCAGCAGGAATCTCCTGCGAGGTACGGCAAAGGCCACTTGGGTTTTAAACAATGGTGCTTCCTTCAGAACGTGCCTGGGAATGGTGATGTGCGGCTGGAGTGAAGCCAGCCTCGGGTTTCCGTGCCCCAGTGGACGTTCCCATCAGAGGGAAGGGCTGTGTGTAGGGGAGCTCTGGGGGTCAGGAGGTGCGTGAGCTGAGGGGAACTGCTTCTGTGCATGAGGTTATGGTTTCTCCCCTCTCAGAAGGTGGATTGTACAGCCAAGGGAAGGTGTCCGCGCGGGTGCCAGCCGCCTAATGAGTGAGAGAACAATCTTAAGAATGTGTCTCTTAAAAGTTGTGATTTGGAAACCGTTTAAGACTCACAGAGGCTGCAAAATCCATGCAGCGAGTTCCTGAGTGTCTCGCCCAGCTTCCTCCAGTGACGGTGCGGTCCCACGGAGCGCTCATTACCCGACTCCGGAAGCTGGCACCGACGCTATTGACGGAGTTGGGGCTCGGTTGGATCTCGTCAGTTTTTACATGCCCCCTTTGAAAGCGGTGCATTCAGTGGACTCCTTTCTGAACGCACCCCTGCAGGGACGCATTCTGGGGAAGTGTGCCTTCCACAGCAATGTTCTTCTAGCCCAGCGGCCTACGCCAGACGCAGAACGGTGGGCTCCTTGTTCTGGGAAGTTCCAGGGAGTTCCATGCCGCTTTCAAGACGGTGCTAAGAAGCCCTGGGTGAGAGCTCCAATATGACTGAGGGGGGAAGCCCGGCCCACCCCTGCAGGTCACTGCAGGGACCAGGGCCTGGGCTTGCTCTTCCTCCTGGCGAGCTGCTGCTGCTGTGGCCTGCATGGCCAGGGAATTCCTGAGGCTCAGGGAGGGCGATGGAGGCCACAGGCAGGTCCCAGCCTGCTGCCTGCTGCTGTGAGCTTTTCCCTTTTAAGGCAAAGACCGACTTCTGGAGTGTTGCCCTACTTTGTAGGGAGAAGAGCTCCCGCAAGACTGGCTCTAGATTCCTGTGTATTTAAAGTGGGATCCTCCACGCTGGCTCTCCTGGGCCCGCTGTGGTCATCTCATACTCTCGCAAGTATGGCTTCTGGGAGGAAGGGTGAGCAGGCCTTCTCTACCTTTGCACAGAGAACGATGAACAGGGGTTTCCTCTTAAGAATTTCACATAAATACAAATCCGACTTCCTTCCTATTCTTTAAAAATATTTTTTTAGAAATTTTCATGTACGTCCCAGAGGCAGGCAGGAGGGGAGGCCATTTGGTCACTCATCCCCTCATGCTTGAAGCAGACCCCCACCAGCCAACCGCCACTCAGCGGCCCCTGGTCCTCCTGTCCCCGTAAAAGGCACATATTTAATTTATAAGTGTTTTCCTTTGTTCCAGTTCAAGTTCAATTAGTTGGATTAAATGGCATAATGATACGAGGAGGCTTTGAAAAGAGTTTAAAGCACTACACACTGTGTCATCATGAAGACCGTGGAAAACAATTTGTCCCAACCACAATGGGGTGACATGTGCGTGGGAACGGCAGCCGACACACGCTCCGCATTAGCAGAGCAGGCGTGAGCCGTGCCTCGGGAGGGCTGCTGAACAGGGACGCAGCTCCACAGAGCCACCGTGTCCCAGCCACGTGGCAGGGGACACCCCTTCACCTGGGTAACGCAGGCCGAGGGGTCGGCTTTATTCTGGAAGACGCCCACCACAGCTGTTCTCACTAGGAATCCGTCTCAGGGTCAGCCACTCCCAGGTCCACGGATTTAGTCAAGAAAAACCTGGCACACGATTTCACTGGGAGTGGACTCGGACCTTCTGGTGACAGGGACTCCCTAGCTCTGGGTGACAGGAGCAAAGCCACTCATGATTGCCCCACAAGTGATAGCAGTGTCCCTTCTCCAGGCATTAGACAGACATGGGCAGTGCCCGGCACCCACCCAGCAGCTGTCTGGGTGGACTGTGAGGACACCCTGAGGCCCATTCTCTCTGCAGCCCTGAGTCCCAGCTGTGACTGACCTGGTATGGATCATGGGAGTTTCCCGCTCCTGACAGGTGGGCCTCTGGAGGAGAGGTTTACAGTGGGCACCGTGGGCAAGGGTGGCAGAGTCAAGGGAATGGCAAGAAGAGCCTCGGTGGTGAGCAGGGGGGCTGCTCCCTGCACAGCAGTGGGGTCACCACGCTGTCCCAACACTCCCAACCCAACATGGACCCACTGGAGGCCACAGGCTGTGACCCGAGGCCACCTCCCAAAGGGGCACAGAGGAGGAAACGGAGGCCTGTTTGTGAGATGGGTGGAGGTTGGATGGATGAGGCCAGCCAGCTGGGCAGCTGCACTAGGCCGTCTGTACCTGGCTGGCCCAGGAGGCATGGTGTGGCTTGGGGCACTCCAGGGCACTTGGTCAGCACCAGTGTGGGATCTACCCTTCAGCTGGGTCCTGAGTGTGCAGGTGCCTGAGCCCAGCCCCTCCTGGTGGTGGGACCCGGCCATCAGCCAGCCAGGGGTGCCTGCCACTGCCTGGGGGAGAGTCGGGCGGCGCTGTGGCAGACCATAAGGCCACAGGGCAGTGGGCAGCGTGAGGAGGTCCAGCACCACAGCCGGCTGCGTGGGAGGGTGGCACCGCTGCACGTGGCCCGCGGCCAGCAGCTCTCCTGACTGAAGGGGGAAATGAATCAATTAATAAAAACAAATTACCTTTTACCAAGTTAAATAACAGCTAATATCACGAAGTCTCTGTGCGCGTGGCAGATTTATGTCACCCGGTGCCGTTCCATTCCAAGATGGACTCATTTAATGTGATATTAAAAGAGATCAAATTAAACTTTAATGAATGCGACACTCAGTGTCAGAAACGGCGCGCACGCCTTCTCCACATGGCACAGTTGATGGACAGCGGGTCCATCTGGGACCCTTCTCAGTGGTGGCAGGGGCGGGGCTGGGGGGAAGGCTGGCCCCGATGGCTGGCCGGCTCCCTCTTACCTCTGTCCCCCACTCAGCAGAGGTGACGTTGCTTACAGAGGAAGGAGGTCAGGTGACAACCACGCTGGGCTCCTGAGGACCGTGGAGGGCAGAGGCTGGGGGTGCGGGTAAGACACGGCAAGAGCCCAAGTCCCCATGAGACCCTTGTCACAGAGCAAGCCACCTCTCGCACCCCTCCCCTAACGGGTGGGAACGTACCAGCTGGTCTTCACCTTCCACAGGATGAGCCTGAGGCTTGGGGATGGGGTAGGGACCTGCCAGCGTGGCACAGTGTGGGATCTACCCCTTCAGCTGGGCCCAACAGACAGGGTGTGGCTGTGAGCTGGGCTTGGGAGCAAGGCCCTCCTGGGTTCAAATCCTGCTGACCCTATGGTTTGTGGACTTTGATTTTCTGTGCCTCGGTCTCTCCTGTACCAGGCGAGGCACTGGGGGGAAGACTAGGCTGGGTGGTGGTTGGTCCCCAGGCTCAGAAAGTTTGCTGGCACTCAACCGCGAGGCCCTCAAGCCAGCGAGTGACAGGCCAGCTGCTCAGCCTCAGTGCAGAGTCACTTCAGTGCTCTGCCCCACGAGGCCTGCTGGGGTGTGCTGGCCCCGCAGGACACACAGAGCCACACACCGGGGCCTGATGTCTGCCCATCACAGATCCTACCAAGGAGGAGACAGAAGCCCCGCCCTTTCTAGTGGGTGAGGGTGGAGGAAGGCAGTGCCCTGCAGGTCTCCTGCTGGACGGAGCCGACCAGAGCGCAGGGTCCCAGTTTCCTCCTGGTAGAGGGCACATCCCTTTGTGGCCAGGAGGCCCCCAACACAGCCGCACACAGCTGAGACTGTCCCTGCCTAGTGAGCAGAGCGGACACCTGCCACCCTCCCCCCCGCCCGTCTGTGACTAGCCTCCATTTCCCACCGGGTCTGGGAGCTCCCGCAGCAACGCTGCTCTGGGCCTTGCAGGGACTCCTCGGGCCTTCAGGCCTGCGGCCAGGGAGGCCTGGGGTGCGTGCCCTTGGCTGGCTCCATTCCCGAGCATCGCGCTCACAGGGCTGCTCAGAGGAACACGTAGGCAAGATGCTGAGCTCTGCACCCCGCTGCCAGGAAGGACCGGCCAACCCTGTACAGCCAGCATTCAAAGACACACAGGATGGCCCCGTTGCTGCAGGAAGTGGGCGCTAGGGTACCCCCACTTTACAGGTGAGGGCGCTGCGGCACAGAAAGACTCAGGAACTTTCCCAAGTTCACACAGTGCCGGGTGGACCTGGGACTGGGCCCAGAGCCATGGTTCTGGAGCCCGGATGCTCACTGTGCCTGGGCTCTCCGCAGCAGCTCCTGCGGCAGTCTTTCAGGCACCTGCGCGTGCATGCAGAGCGGGGGTCAAAGGCAGGGCCCCGCACAAGCTAGGCTGGCGCTGTACACTGAGCCAGGCACTGTCATCACCCCACTCTGAAGACGGGACACTGAGCCCAGCTGGGTTGGGACACAGGCCAACGGCAGAGCAATTCCTAAAGAAGAGGCTCAGTAGAGCAGGTCTGCTCAGGGCGTGCAAGTTGACGTCCCCTGGCACGGAAACCGTGACCACCACTGCAGGAACGTTCCTGGCTTCTAGAAAGTGCTTTAGGTCCCTGAAGGCTGTATTTACTTGGGGATGGTGGAGTGGCACCTGAGAAGGGTCAGGAAGCTTGGCCAATGCTGTCCTGTTCAGAGGCCTCTCCTGTGGGGAGGCTGCAGTAGTGATGGCCTCATCGCTGGGAGGCCTGTGCACAGGAGGCCTGCCCTGGGCTGGTTTGGGGCACGTGTGTGCTGTGAGTGCATCTGCAGAGGAAGGAACTGGGAACAGGTGCACCCACAGGTGACTGGCGGCTCCAGCTCTGTCCTGGACCCACAGCATGTTTAGGATGAAAACCACGAAGCCAGCCACGCAGTGGCTAATGAGATACAGCCGCCAGGGGACCGTGTGCCCTGTCCTGAGCAGGTATGCTCCCCGGGGCTCCTCTCCACAGCAAGTACAGTGTCCTCGCCAGCCACGGGGCTAAGCCACTTGCCAAATCCCAAGGTCGGAAGGGAGGCAGGACCCCAATGCAAAGCCATCGCTCTGCGGGACTGTAAGCTGGGTGGCTCTGCAGCCCTGACCAGCAGTTTCCACTGCAGCTGAACACACCCTGCACCAGGCCCCCGTGCCTCCACCACCAGAAACTCATGGTTACCAAAATACACATCCAAGACTCTTACTGCAGCCAGAGAGCAGGACGCTGGACATTCCCCCAGTGCCCAGCAGCAGGCAGTGGTGGTTTCTACACACAATGACCACCTACAGCCACGTGGCAGGGCACGGGCCACAGAACATGATGGGCTCAAGAACCCGGTTAGCAAGAACCTGCCTGAAGTTCAACACCAGCAGACTAATGGAGGTCAGAGTTCAGAGACTGGCTCCCAGGGAGGGGCTGGGGCCAGTCTTGATGGTGGGCTCCGTGTCCTGGCCACTCGGGCAGCTGTCTCTGCAGACCCCCACTGTGCACTCAGTGCCTTTGCTGGAGGGAGCTGGAGGGTGCGTGTCCCCACCAGGAGGCTCTGGACGGGGAGGGCCCCATCTCCAGCCCATGGGAGCCCATGGAGGCGACTCCAGCCTCCTCAAAGGGGCTGGCAGGGTGGAGCCGTGCTCTGACCTGGGAACGGGCCCACCTGCTACCTCAGTGAAGCCTCCCGCGGGGCCGTTTCACCCAGGTTGGCGCAGCAGCCCTGAGTTACTGTGCCCACCCGGCTACCCTGGGTCTAGTGTTTTCCTTTAAAATAGCTCGTTGCTGAGCTTTCCGCCCAGTGACCCTGTGCACTACTGTCTGTGATGCTGTGACTCATGGACACAGGCTTGAGGTCGCAGTGTGAAGGTAGCACGACCCAGAGCCTGCCACCAGACTGCCCGAGACGCGTGGTTCAGCTGGGCCTCAGTTTCCCTGTAAAGCAGAGGCTGCCATCCTGTCTGGTCATGTCTGACAGAGAGCACGGAGCTCCTGCGGTGCCCTTGACGAGCGTGCTGGTCCAGGTCTGTTACTAGTGACACATGGTATGGTGGACACAGGCCGAGGAGGGGAGGGATGCTCACGGGCCCCTCCTGTTAGCATGTGCGGATCTGGGTGCTGCCCTGTTTTGCTTCGTCTCTGGGGACAGACCCCTGCACAGCACTGGGGTGACGGGGGAATCGTGTCCCACTCCGGCCTGGCGTGGCAGGTGGCCTGGAGCGTTGAGCCCCGACTTCTGTGGCGGGTGCTGGAGCCTGGCTGGCCAGGGCTGGAGGGGCCCTGGAGGTGGCCTGGGAGCCACTGGAGGGACATCAGATGGGAAGGGCAGAAGGACAGCCTGTGGGAACAGCCAGGCGGAGGCAGCAGTGCGAAGGGCTGGGGAGGCCGAGAAGAGATTCTATCAAGAATGAAACTACCAGGGGCAACTCCGTCGTCTGTACTGGTGCCTGTCCACCTCAGGTCCTCGTTCAAGAAGGACAGCGTCCACACTGGGAGGACTGTGGCAGCGCTCAGCACAGAATCCAGCCCCAGGGATTTCCCTGCAGAGTGACCTTCAACCTGATGGCCCACACTCAAGTCTACCTTTATGAAGGACAGACGCCTGGGCTCAGCTCCTGAAGGACAGCTGCATAGCTCAGACGGGAAGGGAAGGCCTCCTGCCCTCTCTGGCCACTGTGGGGTGCGGGGTCTTTTCCTCTGTCTGCTCTGGACAGTGCTCACCAGCCATGTGCTCCTGGGTCACATAGGGTCTTCTGGGATAGCCGTGTCCCTCCAAGCCCTCTGGACCCCCCTGAGCTTACCAGGGTTCCCAGGGCGAGGGACAGGGCACAGGGGCCTGCAGGGCCCTGGGCCCCCTGGAGACTTTCGAGCCTGCCTGCCGTTTGCCCCGTGGGACGTGAAACTGCTTTGTCCTCAGCAACAAGACCCCAGGTTCCTCTTCCTCTCAACGTGATCACCAGCGGACGCTTTGGCAAAAATCTAGAGAGTGGGCATCCTGATTACAGAGGAGGGGCCAGCTGTGCCTGCTGGCTCCTAGGCAATGGCTGGGCTGTGGGTGGTGAAGGCCCACCTGCCCTGCCCACTTCCAGAGGCTCTGAGCCCTCCCGCCTCCCCATGCTGCTGCCAGCGTCCCCTTGTCACCACTCAGGAAAACAGATTTATGTCCCTCAGGACCCTCCTGACCATAGTTCCAGAGCTGTGCTCCTGATAATGAATATTTGGGCTGAAATGCCATCTGTATTTCTCAAAGCAAAATAAATCTCTGGCTCTCAATTCAACCCCACTGTGGAGGGTCACATCCATATATCACCTGCCAACTTGAGGCCCAGGAAGTACGTGGCCCCTTCACCACCCAGTGATGAGGCCAAGGACAGCGGGGATCCAGGGCTGTCGTGAGCCTGGAGTGGCCTGGTGATGAGCAGGATGGGCCTCCTTCTTCCTAGGGGGTGCGGCCCAGCCACTGCGGCCTGTTGTGACCTTGCTGGCGCACAGGCTGTGGCTGTCAGATTGTTTCAAGAGGAAGGACAACCGGTTGAGTTTCAGAGACATGACAGTGTGGAAGGTCTGCATTGTGTGCAGAACGCCCGGGCCTCGGGCCCAGCCGGGCTCACCCTGGGCAATGAGCTACTGGGTCCACCTGTTCCTGCCTGTCTCGGCTTCCTCTCTGTGGATCGGGGAGGATGGCGAGGCGTGTCCTGCAGGGCTGTGTGGCGTTGGGACAGGATGAGCCTCCAGAGACCCTCAGCCCAGCCTCCCTGGCTGTGGAGGGTACTGTGGGCAGAGATGGCTTCCCAGGACAGCGCCACGCCTTCCAGCCTCGGCTGGTCACCCACAGACCATGTTGCTCCCTTCCGGTGCAGTCACTGGGTGAGGGCCTGGCAGAAGGGAGAGCAAGAGCCGGACCAGCTCCAGGAAGCCGTGCCCTGGCCAGGAGAAGTGCCACAGGAGAAGTGCCACAGGAGAAGTGCCACACGGGGCCAGTGCCCTCGGCTTCAAAGGTGGCCATGCTGACAGGCGGGGTGGCTTCTGCAGGGGACTTTGTAATTGGAGGGCATGTATCCTTTACAAATGGAAAAGAAGAAAAACTCCAGAGGTTTTCTGATCCTGTTATTAAAAAGATGATTTTGATGGTCTAGATTTGCGATTTGCCAAAATAAATCCAAACAAAACACTCCCCTCCAAGCCAGCCGCTGGGAAGCCCTTCTTCAGGAATCCTCACTCCATGGGCACGGCCATGGCTTCCAGGAGAGTGAGGCTGGGCTGCGCCTGCAGCGAGGGAGCTCCTGTCGCCAACAACCCCTTGAAGCCCCCTGCCCAGCTCGCTGGCCGCACATCCAGAGCAGTGTCCTGCAATTGTGGCCTGGGCTGTTTGGTGACTCTTCAGAAGCCAGCGTTGGAACATGTCTAAGCGATGGCTCCTGCAATGCCTCCTCCCTCGCGCATCTCTCTGGAGCTACCTTCAGTCTCCACGCACCTGCCTTGGAGAGCTGGGCCCCGGTGTGCACAGGGCTTCCGCACCAGAAGCCTTAGCAGACTCTCCTCCAGCCTCTGTTCTCGCAGGCTTACCACAGGTGGGGCAGATGGCTCGGGAAGGCCAGTCTAGATGTCCAGGGCTCATTTTCTCCCACACTGGGGCCCCCTTTGCAGGCCTGGCTACAAAACTCCTCGGGCATCCTCTCTGAGAAGCACAGGGATGTGCACACCTGTGCACACCTGTGCACACCCAGGCATGGCCCAGGTAATCCCTCAGGTGAGGGAACAGGAAACCCAGGTGTTGGTTACAATGGCCACCTCTGCAGGCCAGTCTACCAGGTGGCCAGCTTCCTGACTAGAGGACAGGAGCCTGGCCCTGGTTTATGACGATGGTCATCAGGAGACAGAGACCTCACCTACAGCAAGGGTCTTGATTGTCACCTTTGCAACAGTGAGATGTGGGGCTCTGGTGGTTCAGACCTGCGGGGGTCACCGTGCTCAGGACAGAGTCCCTCTGTAGGTATCTCCCCAGGAATGTAGGGAGTTCCCAGGTACAGTCATGGGGAATGAACTGCACGTTCATTGTCATTGTCCTCAGGGCAGGAGGTCAGCGCTGAGGGCAGAGGAAGGAGGGCGGCCAGGATGGCTCCGTCTCCCAGGGACAGTCCATTCCTGATGCAGATGCTCCGAGCTTCCCAGTGTCTGCCGGACCCTTGCCAGGCTCTGGTACCTTCTCTTGTCTGTCTTTCTCTATCTATAAAACAGCCACAGTTGCCGCCAGCACAGACTAGTTTTATGATCATAAGCATATTTCTGAGCTGCCCCGGTCATCCTAATGGAAAGTCATGCAGCCCCAGTGCTGGTCAGGGGGAGACCAGCCCCCCGGGAACCCGGCCTGGCAGCAGGGAGGGCCTCTATTTTCACAGCCCTGGCTGGGTGGCTAGGTTTCCGGGAGAATTCTCCATTTCAGTGAAAGGGACAAGAGAATCACAGAGCCGACCGTAAAATCAGAGGAAGTCTAGAGGAATACAAGAAAACCTCAGTGTCCTTCGGGCCCACCACTCGGGCGTGGATTTCTAGGTCCTGGTGGTCACCCTGCACAGGCCCCAGCGGGCGCAGGGGTAGGTGGCCGCCCATGGAGCTCACTTCCTGCTCCACTGGTGACACATCGGCCACCTCCCCTGAGGTCCCTCAGGACCCGCCTCTGCACTACCCTCATCATGCACGTGACCCCCAAACAACCCCGCTGTGGACACTAACACGGGGAGCAGCCAGGCGGAGGGTGGCCACCAGCTCCCGGCGCCCAAGGCCACCCTTCAGACGGCAGGCAGCGGTGGCCTTCCATGCAGGACGAGTCTCCTTCACAGGGAGTCGTGGGCTTGGCTGGCAAAGCGACACTCAGGTCACAAAAGGTCTGGTGGCCTCTTTGATGGAAGCCAGAGGGAGGGGCAGGACACCTCCAGATCCACTAACCCCCCTGTCCCAGGGTGGGGTTCCTCCAGGACACACGGGGACCTTGGAGCAGAGCCACAGCCCTCCGGTGGCATGGCACGTGCCCAGTTCTGGTCCATCCTTTCCCAGGCGCGACTCAAAGGGCACAGCACAAAATGGAGGCACTGGCGCATTCAAATCACTAAATTTCTGGGTTGAAGCTTGTTTTGATCAGATTCTCAAACAACTTTAACGAATAGCACCGCACTGGAAAGCACCAGTAGGTCTAGGGGCTTCAACGGGCCAACTCCGAGGGCTGAGCACAGACCCAGCTGACACTGAAGATGACGTCCGAAGGACGTGGACCCAGCCGTGGGCAAAGTCGACAGCTGAGCCTAATGAGAACCTCCGCCCCTCCCCTCTCTGCTCCTGCCTACCCCTCCCCGTGCTCCTCCAGGTGATCACAGCACCCAGGGGACCAGCTGCGGGAGGGGCCGCCTGCTTCTCACCTTGGGGATGGGAGCTACGTCCTTCCCGGGCTTCAGTCCCACTCGCTGCCCACCTGTCCACGGGGCCTCAGCAGCCTCGCATTCCAGCCTCTCCTCCACTTCCAGGACCTCCCCAGCACCAGGCCTCCTGCCGCTTGCAAGCCACCTGCCATAGGCCTCCCAGGGCACTCTCTGGGATCACAGTTCCCGTGTCCCTGCTCGAGGCCCAGCTGGCTCCTGGCTGAGAGGGTTCGGAGGGCCAAAGTCCACGCAGGCACTGCTCAGAGGCCATGTTGTGTCCATCAACCCCGTGCACCCTGGTCTTTCCAGAGGACCCACGCAGCTGGCCTTCCTGCTGCAGGGACACGGCGGCCCCTTGCCTCAGCCCACGGCCGGCCAGGGTGTGGGTGAGTGGGTGATGCCCTCCCTCCTCCAAAGGTGGGCCCAAGGGTGGCCCCTGTTCTGGTGCAGGAGGTGGGCACGTGCCAGCAGCAGGGGGGCAGGTGCTGGGCGAGAGGCCCCTGTCCTGAGAAAGCTCAGAAGCCAATGCTGTGGGGGAGGGGTGGGGGTGGAAGCCAGCTCTCCCCACCCCCAGGCCGTGTGCCAACCCAGCTGGAAGCCTCCTCGGGCTGCAGGTGCGAGTTACCGTCATCCTGATGGAGTACAGGCCTCTGTGCCAGCCAAGGGCAGCCTAGTGGACCACTGTCTGGGTCCACAAGGCCACCATTCCCATCTGCTCACTGCAACTGGCCCAGCTGGCCCAGCTGACCCCTCCTGGAGAGCAGCCCCACAGTGCACGCTGCCGATACTGTCCCAGCAGGACTAGAGGCTGGTGGAGATGCCACACGGGCCACCACGTCTCACAGTGCAAACCACGCTCCCTTCTCTGCACCGTGAGTCTGGTGGCCGCCAGCTGGTGGCCACAGTGCTCCATGTCCAGGCCACCTCCCTGTTGGATGGCGGCCCTGAGCCAGGGCAGTGGCCTCCCACCTCCTGCCTGCCATCTCCTGGGCCCGTGCCGCCCACGCCTGGGCAGGGCCACTGTCCGCACGGGGGGCTGGTCTCCCCTCAGCCTTGCACTCACTGGAAACCCTCCATCTCCATTTGGATTCCTGGCTTTAAACAAGAACTAAAAATACACGGAATCGACTGCGCAGCGGGTGTGGAGCGAGCTGATTCATCACCGCGGCGTCTGAAGCCAGTTATTACCATCAGGATGGCTCTGCCTGCTCCAGGACCTCCTAATTAAATGTGGTACCAGGAGCTCGTCTGGCTCTGGAAGAATCACCTTTGGAGAAAATGCGTACGTTGGTAAGTGTCTGTGTGCGCGCGCGCCCGTGTTTATTTTTACTTGTTTCATCTGACTCCAGAAACACATTCATCCCAACCCACACACAACACGCTGCCAGCTCACTGGGAAAACAAAATACTCCAGACTCTCGACACGTGTCCCCCGAAGCCTGGGGCAGGGCGGCCTGCAGGGGCCAGCGCGTCCACAGCCTCTGCCCGAGTCGAGCCCTTCTGCTCTTTTCCTGAAGCTTCCGAGCTCTCGGGCTCCTGGCCACAGGGTGCAGGCTCCTCTGGGGACTGTTTCCACCGCAGTTCCCACCCAGGGGCAGTGGGGAGAGCAGGGCCCAACCAGGGACCCACTCGGGACCCACAGGAGGCTTTGCCAGCAGCTGGGACCACAGCATCCAGGTCGCCCGCGTGCTAGAGAGACTGCCGGGTCCTCTCCCGAGTCATGTTGGTGGCACGTCAGAGCCATCTGCACCCACTAGGTGTCGTGTGGATATGTATCGGATACAATTCTGCCCGATTCTCCTGTTAGTAAAATGGGGCTTCATCTCTTTTTAAGGAAGAAAGGAAAACAAGAATACAGACCCAGCACGACGTATGCAGCAGCTTGTTTCTCGGAATGCCGGGGCCGGAGCCCAGCTCTGTGGTAAGGCCGGCACCCATGGCCACGCCCAGGGCACCGACTCCCATAGTCCTGCTGCACGCACCGGGCTGGGGTGCGGCCTGCCCAGGAGTGTGCGCCTTCTGCCTCCTGAGGTTGGGACAGACTCGGTGGCTCCAGGAGTCAGACTGTGCTGCTGGATAAGCCACGTGATGGGTGCCTGCGCCACGAGGCTGTGAGGGCACCTCTCCAATCCCAGCTCCACGTCCTGATGCCCTCTCTCGGCTCTGACGGGCTGGGCAGTGGTCTACAGACCGAGTCTCTTTCTCAACCTAGCACAAGAATTTCCCACGTTTACTAGTCGGGACGACTTAGCACAGATGGGGACATCTGTGGGCCTGGCTGTGCCTGGAACCATCTATGTGTCTCGACACATGGAGGTGTGAGGATGGGGTTTCCCTACAACGCACAGACCCCAGCTTCTTTCGAAGGAGACTCTCTGCCCCTTCTCACCCCCTTCCTTTTCCCAGCAGCACTTATTGAGCACCTACTGTATGCTAGGCATGATGTCAAGTATCAGCCTTGCAGAGAATAGAAACACCCCCCCCCCCGGGACTCCCAGCACACACCCACCTACATGGGCACCACGGGGAGGCACAGCAGATGACAGGCACATGTGACCCTCACTGTCACAGCCCAAAGCTGAGTGCCAGGCTCCTGGCCCCAGTGCTAGCTTCTCTCCTGGGGACCCTGGAAGCAGATGGAAAGGCGGTCCCTCGGGGCTGCCCACTGCCTGGACTTTGCACCCCATTTCTGCTGATCATGTGCTACCTGGAAGCCTCGGCTCACGCCTGGAGGAGCAGTTACAGTTGACACTTTTCAGAGTTTGGGGTTCCTTGCGATGCAGCTGTGGGCAGCCTGGTCAGTGCCTGGTCAGTGCTGTGGCTGGCCACAGCTCTGCACCTTCCCACTCTTGTCTGCATCTAGCTCTCTGCAGCCAGCACCTTGCTCCACCGTGGAGCGACCGTCTCTGAATGGAACCTGCCCCACAGCCCTCACGTCCCAGCCTCCCTTCTGCGACGTGGGCGAAGCAGATGTGGATTTAGAAAGGATCTCCACAAGAGAAATAGCCTGGAGCCTGCATCTTAACAAGATGTCAAGGAGGGAGTCGGGAACAGGGAGGGGGCCGCCCCACGCAGGGCAGGGGGCTGCCTCTGTGGTTTCATCTCTTTCCCCATTAAATCAGACACTTCCAAATCAAGCCCTCGGGGAGGAGCGGAGACGCGCACACCGCCCGGGTCTGAGCTGGAGCCTGTTCTCACCGCCGCTGCCGAGATCAAGGGGGTGTCACCACCCAGAGACGTGGGAGCAATCCACATAATTGTGCTTCTGATACCAATTAGGCCGCCAGTCAGATCTGCACAGGGCATGGGCACCGTGCCGCAGCCTGCACGGTGGGCCCGCCCCGGGTGAGCCTGCTGTCTGAGGAGGGGCCGGGGCCTGGTTCTCCGAGCACCCAGGGTGGGGGCAGGAGTCTGCGCACTAGGTAGGAGGGGCTGCCTCTGCCCCCGCCCCCTCCTGGTAGCCCCCTCCTGTGAGGGTAAAGAGCACAGGAGAGCAAAGCAGACTGGTTGTGCCAGGCTGGGGTCTTGGCCGCTGCCCAACCTGTCTGGGCCTCAGTTTCCCCATCTGCAAAGTGAAGGCAGAACCTCAGGCACCCGTGGGGTTGGGGCTGACAGAGCTGGTGAATGAGGGCCGCGAGCGCTCTCCACTCCACCCCTCATGCTCATCGTCCACCTACTGTCCACGTTCATTGGTGTCCACACTTGTAGAGGTATCCGTCACGATGTGACCCAGGCCCCTCAGTCACCCTCGGGTCCTTGGGGAGGACGAGGCTTTGCTAGAAGCTGCACCATGGGGCACTGGGCCCCTGGTGTCTTTGGCTGACCAGCACAGTGAGCTGAGGCACCGCCTGGACTTGACAACCAAAATGTCCCCGTGTGGCCCAGTGTCCCCAGGTCCCATCCACCTGGCCGAGAGCTGAGGCAAGGAGGTCCAGATGTCACCAGAGACGACCCACCAACAAATCTGTCTCAGCCTTGAGCATCATTTTGAGGAGTGAGGCATCTCTGGGGCCATGGAGAAGCGCCAGGTGTCAGGTTTGAATGTATAATTGGGCCCCTTTGTGAGAGGGCCCTGCTGCCTGGAGCCAGCCTCGGAACAGAGGGACATCCCGGGAGCTTGGGCGCCAACCCCCGCCTGGTCCAGCCCTGGCCTGGTCCTGCCCCTGCGAGTGACACTTATGGGACGCTGCCTGGGCACGGAGCCAAGGCCCTGGACGGACCACCTCCCCCCACCCCTGACACCTGTAAGTAGCGAGGTCCCCGTTCCCAGCACAGGCATCGTGATCCCTCGCCAGGACACAAGCCAGGTCCTCCCAGTCCAGAGAAGTCGGCGGGAGGCACAGCACACCCTTGCAAGCACAAGCAGAGAGCCAGTGAGCGGGGATCTACACAGCAAACAGGCCACGACCCCGGGCATTCTCGGATGACGAGCTCACGGCGGATCCCTCTCCTCCAGGGCGAGCCAGACACACAGGGTTCAAAGGCAGAGCCCTGATCACCTGAGAACAAACGCACCTCCTGGATGAAGCAGAGGATCATGCCCACTGGACCCCTAGGCCTGCTGGCAGAGGCCCCGCAGAAGCAGGTGGTCATCAGAGCAGGCCGGTGCCCCAGAGGGGCAGCTGTCCTGAGCCCCGGGCAGAGCCCCCAGTTCCAGGTGTGCATCACTGAAGTCCCATGGCAACGGTCTCGGACACGACTGTGTCCCTCTGTGAGACGGGGGCTGGCGGGCGTTGGGCCCTCCCAGCGTCTGACACACACTTGCTCCCGATCCTGATGCCCGACCCCGCGCCCTGGGCTGCTTCTCCAAAGGAGGTTGAGAAAGCAACGAGCTCAAGTGGCATGCGAGCTCAGAGCGTGACAGGCACACTAGGCAAGCACCCCAGGTAGGGTCTCGCCTCTGGTGAGCACAGAGGGGGCTCCCTAACCGCAGAGGCATGGGAGCGGTAACGTCTCCACAGTCTCTTCAACAAGCTGATGAGAATCTTCAACCAGGCGTTTGACATGTTTTCCTTTAACCAAAATCACCCCTGAACTCATTGCCACAAACCAAAAGAACCACCTTGGCCTGGTAAGAAACCATCTCAGACAGCCTCGGGGAGGGAGGGCAGAGGGTCGGGCACGGAGGCCACCTGCTACCCTCAAGGACAAAGACCGCACAGGGCAGGTGCTGAGAGGTGGGAGGACCCCGCAGGGAGACAGGCCTGGGAGTTCAGGGGGTGCCGTGCTGCCCCTCACGTGGCCTGTGGAGCCACCAGGCTCCCGACGCTGGCATAGGTGGGTACAGCACACCCACTGTCCCTTCCCCGCCACATGGCTTGGCTACCGGTCCCTCTCCACTGGCACAGGTTGCACCAAGATAGGTGAAGCCATGCCACCCCCGGCTGGGAAGACCGACCAACGCCCCGCCAGGGCCCCCGACGCGCTCCCCAGGGCCTCTTACTTCACACGGGTCCTCCTCAGGCATCCTCAGGGGAGCTGGGGACACAATCTGGGGGGCACACCAGGCAGGTACAAGGACCCACGCCTCCACTGAGCAGCAGATCACTTACCTAGAAAGAAGAGAAAAGTCTCGTTAGTTGAGTCCCACGGTCCACCCCGTGAGGTCCCCTGAGGTGACAACGGCCCGGCAGGGGAGGTGCCAGCTCTCACAACCAGTGCTCTGTGGCAGTGGTGTCCTCTGATGCACGCACACCCCAGCCTCCAGAACACGCTGCTCTGTGTGCCCGGAGCCTCACACGGCTCTGTGGGCAGCTGGGGACGCATCTCAGGGCTGTGGAGTGACATGTGCTCAAAGGGCTTAAGATTCAGCAACCACTGCCTCTGGCCCCCTGTGACTGCGCCACTCAATTGTACGGCCACTGCTAACAGGGCCCTGGTGGCCAGGTGAGTGCCAGGAATTCTGGCCCCTCTAAGTGGGTCCCGACGCCCCTCTTGCTCTCCTGAGCTCTCTCCCTGGCAGCTCAGGACTGCTCTTCTGTGCAGAAGTGGCAGGTAGCACCTGGCCCACACTGGGGAGCAGGCCTCGGGGACCATCGCTGTCGGACCACGGAGCTCGGGCACCAGTGGGCAGCCAGCAGGTGGGCTATGGTGCCACCCCTGGTTCTGCGCTAGCACAGGGCAGAAGTGGGCACGGCCTGTCGAGGCCTCTGAAAGGCACACGTAGGTCCTAAGGGGAGAGGGCTGGAGACCATTAAGTCTCTGCAGAATTGGGGCCGCTCCCAGTGGTCAGCGGGTGGCGCTGCCTCTGGAAGATGTCTCAGCCCGGCGCTGCAGAGAGGGCCAAGAGCCAGAACTTCTAACATCAGGAGTGTTCCTTTCCTGCCCCGCGGAGAGTCTCCAGGGGTGCTCCAGGGTCACCTCGGGGCCTGGTGTCCCAGAGCAGACCCGCCCTGAGCTCATTCAGGATTTCAGAAGAGAAGCCTGGGGAAGACTCGGCAGGCCAGGGTTTTAAGGGACGCCTGCTTCTCACGAGGACACGTTTGATGGTAGGCAGTGCCTGAGCTTCCTGCATCTTTCCTCCCCAGGTCTCAGGAGGAAGGAATATGAATCCCCAAGCACAGCCTCTGTCTCCTTCTGCTTCCCACCCGACTCACACATGGTCCCAAGTGCCTCGAGGTGAGCCTCCTGGGCTGAGGCCAGAGTCGGGCCAAGCAGGCGCTCGATGGCAGCAGAGTGGCCTGGACCTCTCACCACCTGCACAGTGCAGAATTTTAATGAGCAAGTACTGTGGACTCTGCCCCCAAGTATGTCTGAATCCACTTTGCAGGCCGAGTGCCGGTGCTAGCGATGACTTCGTCACTTGTGACCACCAGGCCCAAGCGGCCCTGGCGCAGCCCTTCCCGATGGGCTCTGGATAGCCCAGCCGAAGCTTAGCTTCCATTCCAGGCACAGCCTGTAGTAGTTCCGTGTTCTGACAAACCGCAGGGACGTAAGGGGTCACTGACGCACACGCCCTGGCTGCAGCCCTGCGGGGCTGGTCAGCTGGGCCACCCCCTCACCTTCTCTGAGGACACCCTGCAGTTCCCGAGTGGGAGCGTCCTTGCGCTGATGGGTTGCCATAGTGATGAGAGCCATCATAGCGCTAATGCTAATAGTTATAATGGCCCAGTGGAGTGCGCGGCGACATCTAGGCCGTGTCTGGCACCCTCTGAGCGTGACGGCTCCTCGACCCTCTCCAACCCTGGGCAGACAGCTGTCACCCACTATCTGGGCACAAGCAGAGGAGGGTTACAGCACCTGGGGCTCCAGACCCCCCTGGGGACATCTGGCTGGGGCTGGATACTCAGGGTTCCACCCTGGACCCCCAAACCTCACCTCAGGTCAGTGCTCCCCAGGGGCTGGGAGAGGGCTTGAGAACGTGCCTCTCATTCCTGTCCCCACAGGACGGCAGTGGCTTGATGGCAGCCTGTGGGCTGGGTCAGTCCAGAGACCAAGGTCCCAGTGCTGGCCGGGCTACCTCCTCACTGTGTGACCTCAGGGACACAGGCGCTCCGTCCGTCACATATGGGGCGGCCCTTGAACCACATGTGTGCCCTGACCGTGCCAAAACCACGCTCCTGGACTGGGGAAGGAGGCTGTTTCTGAGGAAGAAAGTGCCAGCCACCCCTTGCTGAGGCTCACGGCCTCCCGCACAGCCACTGAGTCCTCGACAGGCCCAGAGCAGAAGGCACGAGGGACACGGAGGCTTGGAGGGGTGAAGGGCGCGGTGGAGAGGGGGGTGGGCTAGCCAGGGCCTGTGCACCACCGAGGTCCTCAGGACTGTCTTGTTGGTGCTGGGGATGGAGCCAGGGTGTCTGCCACGGAGCCACCTGTGTCCCACACCAGGCGACCCTGTGTGTGATCCTGATGTGAGGGCAAGTGGCAGCCAGTGGCCCGGGAGCAACCAGGCACAGCTGTGGGGGGAGTCCCAAGCACCGAGCAGGCAGCTCTGAGGGCCCAGGTGACACAACTCTTTCGTGGGGGGTCTAGGCCCCTGGCCCATGCCGTGCAGCCCAGAGACGCTGCTCCTGGAAGTCACTGCTGGGCACTCGCCTCCTGCTGCTCCAGGCCATGGTGCAGGCTTCCTCCACCCCTGGGAGCTCACCAAGAGTCCCGACTTGGGACTTAACTCCAGGTGACCCCTGTCACAGAGGACAGTGGCATCTGGGTCCTGGGGTGTCCTCCCAGACCCCAGGAGGCCCACCCGCACAGCATGATGGGCCAGAGCCTTACCCCATCACTCCCGAGAAATTGTCTCCAAATTCAATGTTTTCAGAGCAAGAATGGATTTTAAAAAAAGCACAGCAGCTCTTGGACTGAACCTTTCACAGGCGTAACCAGAAGCTGGAGGAGTGCTGGGCCCTGCGTCTGCTGGCCCGCTGCTTATTAAAATATGGGTGGATGGACAGGCAGGGAGGGTCGGCAGGCCAGCTATGGCCATTCAGGGCAGAATGTCTGCACCTCCTGTCAACCAATGGTGATGCTGACTGGCGCGTCAATCATCCTCCAGGTCCCAGGTCCCTGTGCTCACCCAACCTGCTCCCACCAGTGGCTGCCTCTATCCTCAGTGTCAGTGTTTAATTTTTTATTACTGTTTTAATTATACATACCTAGGGGCCACAGAATGACAATTCGATAATAAATATGGAGTATAATTATCAAATCGGGGGAGTCACCTTTTCTATCCCCCCCAACATTTTTAAAGTTTTTGAATAACGTAATATCCCTACATATTTATGGGGTGCACAGGTCTCTGAGCAGTCTGTGGTGTGGTTTCGATTCCTTGAGCAAGCCCTGAAGTAGAAGGCAGGGGGGGCGAGCTCGGATTTCAACAGGTGAGTGAGATAAGGTTCTAGAAAGATTAACTGGCATGTAAAAGGAGGGAGAGGAAAGAAGCCCTCAAACAGAGGGGCCCTGAAGGACCCACACCCAGGGACAGACCCACCTGCCCCACAGGAACCCAACAGGGAAAGACGGAACAGAAAACCCAGATCCAAACAGCTGCCCACAGAGGTTCAGACGCAGTGACCGGTGGAGTGAAGAGATGGGGACCGTGTGCCTGCCCCCGCAGGTGCCGAGGGCTGGTTACCACCCAGACCAACGTCCGTCCCAGAGCAGACTGCAGGGCCCAGCACTCTCCCCAGGCAAGGGGGAACCCTGCCAACCAGAGGTGCGGAGGGGGTTGCAGCAGCGCCCTGAACTGCCAGGGGCCTCCCAACTGGCATCAGGCCACGCAGGAGCCAAAGCAGACTCACGTCCAGAAAGTACCACCACTGCCCAGTACCCGAGGCCAGGCCACCCACACCAGAGGACGCCCTGCCAGCACCAGCGCTGAGGGCCCGGGCCTCACCTACCCAGGTGTCCCTTGTCAGGACTCGGGGAGGTGCACTAGATGGGGTCTTCTCCATGAAAATGAAATGTCATCTGAAAAGTGAATGAAGGTGGAATCCTCGGATGCTCGCGGGTTGGAGTGAAGGCTACGAGGTCCCCTTCAGGTGGGGATCCATGGAGAAGCCCAGGTCTGTGGGCTCAGCACTCAGCTCAGCCTGTGATCTGCAAACTGTCACCACCCCTGGGGACCCTCGAGGAACGTTCCCTTGCACAGTGCAGCCCCTGGGCCACCTCCCCCTCTCTCCATCTCCTGCCAGCTGCACCTGATGCCCTGGCCTTCTTTCCGTTTCTTAAATGGCCATGCCTCCTCAGCCTCTGCCCAGCGGTGCCTTCCTCTGCCATCTTCCCTGCCCTCAGCCTCCTTTCACACTGGTCAGTTCACACTGGTCAGCCCCTGGATACCCATCGCTCGAATGCACCTCGTCAGGGAGGCTGGTGACCTCCAGGGGTGAGGGTGGCATCCAGGTTCATTTCTGGACCCCTCCCTGCACTCCCTCTGGTGAGTCTCACTAAGTGCTGTGAGGCAGAGGCAGGGTTGAGGGTCTCCCTGGTTCCTGAGCTGGATTCTGGGTCCGGTCCCTGCTCATCTGGAGTTCCAGACCCCGACACAGGGCTGTGAGACTGCAGTCAGCTTGCAGAGGAACAGGCGAACACGCTGCCCTCTCTCTGGCCCTCCTGTTGAGGCAGGTGGATTTTCTCAACAGGGTCCCCTGGTGACTTCTGTCCCTGCCTGGGCCTCCTCCTCCACTTGGGGCAGAGCTCTTTGTGGATAGGTCTCTTTCAGCCTCAGTTTCCCCAGTGCAGAGGGAGCAGGTGTCCAGGAAGACGGACCGGTGCACAGAGGCCGGTTCACCTGGTCTGTAACATACTCATGCAGAACCGGGAGGATCCTGAGCCACCTGCAGCCTAAGACGCTCCTCCTTCCAGAAGAACCCATCACCAGAGAAACAGATACAGGACCCTCCAGACAGGGACCTCACCAGCTTTCACTCAGTTCCTTTCTCTCCCAGACTTCGTTACCCTAAATTGATGGCTTTGATTAAATGTCTTTTAGAAAAATTCTTAACTGCTATGTAATAAAATCTATTAGAGAATAATTCCAGTTCTCCTACATATGGATTTTTGTAGATACAGAATGCTTTAGAAGAATTATTCTCTCACACATATTTTATTAAAAAGCCTGGTGCTAAACATCGCTCTTCTTAAAACAAAATTACTACCTGCAAGGAAATAGCTGTTTTTGAAAGAAAGAAAGAGAAAAAAGCCCTTCCAGTTGGGCCCCTCTGCATTTCATTAGGAGTTGTTTGTTAAGTGTTGAAGGGATAATGGATAACAATGCATTTGTTAAATGACAAAACTTCAAATACAAAGATTCATTTATGTTCCCCTTTCAAAGCAGCGTATGATTTTCCCAATCTATCCTGGTTTACAGATTTCAGCGATTTGCACGCAGCGTGAAGGCAGAGGTGGAGGTTTCCTTATCAGGTTCTGTGCAATCAAGGGAGAAGAGCGCTCCTACACCAGGCCTCTCCAGGCTCCCAGGAAGAACAAAGCAGTGATTTCCATGGCCGTCGGAGCCCAGGGCGCACCTCCAGGACTCAGGACTCTGGCGGTGGGAGAAGGATTCCATGCCCGCTGGGCCCCAGGGATCGGTTCCTCCTCACAGCTCAGGAAACCTAGTTCTGCATGATGGGAGCAGCTTAGCGGCCAAAGGTCTGCTTCCTTTCCCACCCTGTTTCTGGATGGGAACCTCGTGATGGGGGTGGCAGCTGGGCACGCCTGGAGACCCCTTTCACTCAGCCTTTAGGTCTCCTCCAGGAGAGGAGGCTATGGAGGAGCATGGGCCGGCTCTCAGGGTGTCCCCTGCCTCCAGTCTCCTGCCTGGCCCTTCTGCCCTTCCAGGGCTGGTGAGGCCGCAGGTGGAGGGACGGAACCACCTGCTGTCCCCACGGGGGGGCTAGGAGGCCATGGTGATTCTGACCCATGTCACCCAGTAGCTTGGCTAGGACAGACAGGCTGCCTGACCAGGGGGGAGGGGAGAGGAGGAGGGAAGGGGGGGGGAGTGGGAGTCTGCCACTCTCTCAGGGGATGTGTCCTTGCAGACCGCCACCCACAGGGGCACACAGGGCCCTGTGCTCTTCCATCTGCTGGGTGGCTCTGCCACCACCAGGGAGAAGGGGTACGTGTGCCCAGCTCCCGGGCAGGGAGGCACTTCCTGTGCCACCTGTCGGTGCCTGCCTTCTACCAGCTCCCGGGAACTTACTTTTATAAGGCAACAGCGGCAGTGACCTCCGAGGGGAGACTGTTCTGTAAGAAGCAGATGATGGAGAACTGAAAGGTCACTCCAGGGCGTTACAGGAGGGGGACAGGTCTATAAACCAAGCAGGCACGGCATGGCGCCTTGACCACCCCACGAGCAGGCTGCAGGTTGGGGCGTATAGTCAGCTTCTCCAGGAGAAAGGTCAGGGGGTGGGAAAACCCGTTTTGGTGAATTTCCAGGAAGGTTGGATGGATTTGAATGCTTGGCCTGACTGAGCCCCAGAGTGAGTTTACAGACGTCACCCATCCTGCAGAAGTCTGCAGCAGCGCTCCAGGCCAGCAGGATGCTCTACCCGTGTCCTGCAAACCCTCCTGCCTAGCACACTGCCTCCCTCGGGCCCTGGATCTGTGGGTCAAGTCCCCCCACTTGCCCACCTGCTGGGACGTCGACGGCGTCTGTGCCTCCCCCCACCACGAGCTCCATCTCCTCGCCTGCCCTCCACCTCCGCTCAGAAGCAGACCTCCTGGACTCTTCCCTGGGGACGTCCCATGGGTGTTCTCTGTCACCAGGTTTACTGGGGGGTGGTGGCACAGGCATGGGAATAGGGAGGGACAGCCTGCAGATGTCCAGCAGGGCTTCCCAGGGCCCAGGGGAGGTTCCCGGCTACGGCCCAGGAGACCAGCCCGCAGAGCCCCAAGCCGTCCTGGGCACCACCCGGCCCCCCAGCTCCTACCCTGGCCCCCCAGCTCCTACCCCAGCTCTGTGCTGTCCGCCATGGTGGCCTGCAGCCTGCGGGGCAACAGGACCCTTGAAGCTGAGTCTTTCAGACATGCCAGAGAAGAGGGCGCCCAGCGACGTCAACACGGGGTGTGGGATAAGGAGGGGAACTGGCTCACTGGTGCGTCCACACCCAGTGCTCAGTGAGGTGGCCTACTGTGGCATGCTGCTAAGGAGGATGCCTGTGTCCTTGCAGACCGCCACCCTCGGGGGCACACAGGGCCCGTTCTCTTCCATCTGCTGGGTGGCTCTGCCACACAAGGGAAACCACGCCCCCCCCCCGTTTCTAATGGGCTGCTGGAAACCCACGGTTCCACAGTGGGCGTCATCTTTCCATTGGACAGCACTGTCCTTCCGGAACATGCCGGGCTGAGCCTCAGCTCCTGCTGCCCAGGTGTCGTTCAGGACGCCTCCAGCTCTCCGTCCCAGCTTGGCTGTGCCCTCCCGAGCTCTCCCTCCTGCCGCCAGGGTTTAGTATTCTCGTTCTGCACACGCGGTCATTCTCGCCTTGTGATAGCGTCCATACGTGTGGACTTGGTCCTTCTGGGCCTCCCGCCCCCGGGCTCTCAGCTCCCTTCTAAAAGTGGCCTGTCATCTGTGCTTGCCACAGGGCATCACGAGTCCCAGCAATGCCCGGGACACAGCAGCCAGCCACCCATCTGAAAAGTCACCACCAGGAGGAGAAGACTCACAGAGACCCAGCACCAGCCTCTCAGCAGAGGCACCAGCACCACCATGGACATCCACACCAGCACCGTCGGCACCACCACTGCCACCTACACCAGCACCGACACCACCAACAACACTCACCGCCCCCACCACCCAATCCCACAGAAACCACCGCAGCCCAAACAACAGAGAAACCACGGCAGACTGATCTTCCCCTACTCCCTCTCCCTCTGCATGGCTGTTTCACGGACATTTGACGCCTGGCATGAATGCCGCAGGACAGGCTACCTGTGCCCTACCTGTGCCCCGCAAACCCTCCTGCCCAGCACACCACCGGGCATCATCCTGAGCCGTCTCCCTCCTCGTGTCTTGCTCTCTGCTCCCCCCATTGAGTCACCAGCCTCCCGGGTCACACACCGCCTGCTCAGAACACCTGTCTGCAGGAGGTCAGGGGACAGAACCAAGCTCAGAGCCCACAGTAACCCATGCAGGGCCGAACATGCTGAACCCCAGCGCTTTGGCCCAACTTGTCACAGAGGGAGCTCTGCTGGGAGCCACGTGCGACCTCTGGGCTTTCCACATGATGGACAGGTAAGGGGAGAACGCAGTCTGAGGAAAACCAAGTCTCCGCTCTCTCCTGGCCTGGAGGGCTACCTCACGTGCACGCGTTGATGCTGTGGAGTCGGTGACAGCGCCCCGCAGTCTTGTACCAGGCGCTTGGTTCCCCAGGACCTGGCGCAGCAGACAGTGACCCAGTGCTGATCACGTCTGGTGTGACCACCTGGACCTTGCACAGGTCGTCCATTGTCAGACAGCTGACGTGCCATCGACCACCCTTGTGAGCACTTGGATTATCCTGGGGTGATTCTGTACCCTTTCATGACTCGGGAGGTTCCACTCTGGATTCTCACGTGACAGTCACACAGGCTCATGCCACAGGTGGGCTCACCTGGGCAGGGAGCGCCCAGGAGCACCGTCTCAGAGTCACCCAGGTGGAGGCTGCAGTCCCAGGTAACAGGCGCGTCCAACCACGGGAAGGGGTGTGTCTGCGAACGTCGGCTGCGCTGACCCCGGGGCTACGGTGGCTTCTGCCCCAGTGCCCTTCCTGACCAGCAGCTTCTGTCGCTGAGCACAGCTTCCTCCTGGACTCGCTCTGGAACTTCCTATCCTCAGCTTCATGGCCATGGTGCTGCGAAGCATGATGCAGGTGACCGCGGCAGACGCTGGCAGACCCTGGGGACTCTGACCTTCAGGGCAGCTGCAGACCCCACGTGCCCTCAGCAGCCAGGCCAGAGGGCACCTGCGCCCAGGCTGCCCGGTCCTGCTGGCCTTCCCACCGGCTGCAGGTGTGCCGTGTGAGCACAGCAGTGGACGCAGCAGGAAAGGGCGACGTGCACAACAGCTCAGCCTCAGCCCTGTCACTACGCTCCACAGGGACATGTTAAAACCACGGTCACCCTTGTTCCCTGTTGAAACTGCTGCTGTTACAGGATGGCAGCCACTCTCAACGGAGGAGCCGTCTGTGGGGACCTGATGGACCCAGACACACTCAGGGCAGCTGCCCTCTGGGGCCCGTGAACGTGACCGTGCTGTGGCCCAGCCCTGCCGACTTCTCTTCTGTTAGACCAGCGGTCAGGCCTCAGAGGTGCAGCCCGGGAGGCCAAGTCTCCAGCAGGCTCGGGGCCTGCCTGGGAGCCTCCTTCTCGGAGGGAGCAAGCTGAAGGTGTCCCTTTCTATGGCAGGGCTGCTGGGAACGGAGCCTTGTCAGGGCCAGCTGCCCCCTGGGCTGAGCTTCCTGGGGCCAGTTCACTGCACTGAGCCAGCAAGACATGGGGACGGTACCAGCACAGTCCCACCTCCTGATCCTGCGCATCCCAGAGTCTAGATTCAGCCCGCTCTGCTCCCGCTCATCTCCTGTGTCTCAGTGGTGGCTGAAAACTGCCCAGGACCCTTGCTCAGCAAATGAGGGCCCCCAAACCTCCTGCCAGCAGCTAATCACAAGTGACCATCCTGTACCTCAGGCTCCCCCTGAAAGAAGAGCATCGTGGCACGGCCGTCTGTCCACAGCAATATGATTTCAGGTCCTTCACCTTCCCACCTTCTAAAGATTCACCCATGTGTTTGGGAAAATAACATGTCCCTCGGCCTTACACCCAAATGCGCTTCCTGGTGACCCACCCATTGGCACCTGTAAGACATGGAGGGGGACTTCCCAGATCTCAGTGTGGAGGCCTCTGGGCAGGGATTTCTCACCTGAATCACAACGTCTCTTTGCTTTATCACACATCTGTCCATGCCTCGGCCCCTGTCCAGCAGCCCACCAGGATGGAGCACAGAGCACTGCCCTGGTGTCCTTGCTCCCCCCGCAGACTCCTGCTGCCAGCAGACGCAGCCCCTGGGTGACTTTTTGAGACATCCATTCAGCTTCTCCCCGAGTGCCCTATGAGTGGACCCACGCGGGTTCCACACTGGGTTCTCACGTGACAGTCGTGTGGGAGTGCTCCAGGAGCCAGGCCTCGCCCACCTCGTGGCCGCACTCCTAGGCAGCGCTCCCGGGAGGCCCCCGGTCTGGGGAGCTGGGTGCTGGTGTCCCGAGTCTCCAGCTTTGGTGGTGGTCAGTAGTGCCGCCTTAACATTCCCTGAGACGCTTTCATTTCCTCAGATAGAACCCGAGGGAGGATCTGCTGGGCCCCTGCGTAGAGGTAGGCTTCACTTTTTTATGGAAACACCAACTATTTGACTTTCCTCTACCAGGAATTTGTGAGCAGCTCCCAAAGTCAGGCCACCATCATGGTCATCTGAAGAGATCTTTAAAAGGCAGATCCCTGGCCCATGGCTACTGCCCTCCGTCCTGAGAGGACGCTGTCTGGAGGCTATTCCAGCAGCTGGGAAGTGGGCTCTGGACCAGCCACGTGGGGCTCAGACCCCGACTGGGGGGTAACTGCTCGGCCTCGGTATCTTACCTGTGAACCGTGGCTCATGACCTTGGCCACTTGCTGGGGTTGGGGAGAAGATGGCTTCCTGAATGTGTGCCCACTGGGTGCCCAAATCAGCCCCGTCCAGGTCAACTCAACCTGGGCCACGGCCATCAGCACTCACCACCAGCCTCTCGAGGGGTGGGGAGGGAAGAGTTCAGTTTAGACTCGGGTCAACGCTGCTTTGCCACAGTGTGGTTAGACCAGGCTGTGGGTGCTGGGGGTTAGCCAGGGTCCATGTGCACCTGCAGGAGCGGCCGACACCGTCACGTGGCTGGAGACACACCGGACGGGGCAGAGTTCGCCTCTACGCCCCTGGGAGGGGGTTACCAAAGCCGTCTCCAGCCTCACGATGGGGCCGACTGAGCGACAGGGCCACCTGCAGCAACACGGGACTGGCTTCTCTCCCTTCCTGGCCTCTCCTTGCCTGGCGCTCCTGCTGCCCCAGGCCCCACGACACCTTTTATAGAGTGCATGCTTCTCGTACTTTAGAACTTATCCTGCCATTTAGACTACCCCAGCCCTGTATAAACCCGACCGCTAGTACAGTTCACTGCATGGGGAACAGTCCTGGAGCAATCACCTCTGCGGGACGTCGCAGCCTGAGCCACTTAGAGGGATCGTTCCACAGGGACCCACGCAGGCTCCATGCGTTTGTTTACAGAGGCCTGGAACAAACGAGTCATTCTGGATGCTCTTTTCAAACAGTGAGAACGGCTGTACTCCACTACCAAGGAAGAGAACTTGGCTGTAGCTGTCAGTCACATCCACGTCCCTGCTCCGACCTGGGCAGACCCACCCTCAGAGTCACCACACCACTGTGCCAGCAGGAGGTGAGGATGACCCAGGGCCACCAGCATGGCCTGAAGGAGACGCTGGACACTGAAGGCCTCGGCCAACCACAGCCCCCTCCCTGCAGCCAGGGAGGAGTCACGGTCCTCGGACGCCACCTGTTGAACAGACACAGAGACTTCTTCATGGAGGACGGCTCACAGCAGCCTGCAGCTTCTCAGGCTGTTGGGAGCACCCTGTCTCTGGACAGGGCCCTGGTGCTCCAAATGGCACATGGGAAACAGCAGATTGGCATCCTGAAGTCCTCGTGGGGTGAACATGGCAGCCGGAGATCCAGCTGTCAGCCCTGGTGGACGCTGCAGAGCGGCATCACGGCTTCCTGGCTGGGACACTGGGCAGCTAGTGGGTGCTCAGGAGAGCGGTGGGACCCAGACGCTCCATTGGAAAGCACCTATGGGTGACCAGAGCTGTTCCTAGGCCAAGCTGAAATGGGAACCCCACGTCACTTCCCTAGAGCCACGGTCCCACCCACTCAGGATGAGGCTCACGCCAGGGTGAGAAGGAAGAGAAGCCCATGTTTGAGAGCAAGTAATTAAGTTCACCTGGATCACAGTTGTGCTGAGGTGTCCCTGGCCTCATGCAGTGGACGCAGGCGGCCTGCCCCAGGTGTGCTCCCGGCCCTCAGCTCCCCAGGAGCTCTGTCCCTGAGCAGCCACCCCCCTCCACCCCTGAGTGACTTGTCTGCTGCAGCCTGACTTCCAGGCCAGTGTGAATCAAGGGTGGGGGGACGGGTCCAGGTGCGAAGACGGAACGTGGGCGCAGGCCTCACGCCCGGCACGGGGCCCAAGCCACCGTGGATCGTGGGCTAACTGGAAAATGAGAACTGCCAGACTCTCAGGAGGCAGCAGGAGGAGAGTAGGTGACCTTGGGTGACCGGGGTGGGTGATGGCGTCTGGATAAAGCACAAGGGCAGGATCCGTGAAGGAAGGAATGGATGAGCTGAATGTCACTGAAAGTCAAGATCTCGCTCTGTGAAGGACGCCTTGGGGACAAGGCAAAGAAGGCCACAGGCCAGGAGAACACGTCCCGAAGGACACGTCGGACACGGGCTGCTGTGGAGACTGTCCACGGTACTCACAGGACTCAACAGACAGCCCACCTTAAAGAGGGGTCAAAGGCCCCAACAGACACTGCACTGAAGGAAATGCACAGGTGACAAGAAAGCGTGTCACCAGGGTGCAAGTCAGGACAGCAGGGTGTCTCTGCGCCCTCACTGCTGGGGACACAGCCCAGTGTGGCCCCTCCCTAGACCCTCACTCTCCCCGTGGGCCCCGGAGGTGACCCAGGCAGGGTGGCGGTGGCAGCCTCACCCTCGAGCCCCAACCTGGAGCCACCAGATGCCCCAGGAGCTGGGTAAGCGGCAGCCCCCCCAGATGAGGGAGCACCAACAGCACGCAAGGAAACACACTGTGGAGCCTGAAGAGACGGGCACCCGATGCACATCATGGAGGGAAAGAAGCTGGTCGGAGGAGGCCACTGGCCACTGTTAGGCTCTGGAAGAGGAGCGCTGCAGAGTGGGCAGTGTGGCAGGCAGAGGGGTGGCCCGTGGGCGGGGAGACCCTGCGTGCCCTGCCGTGAGGCTGGACCCTCACTCCACAGTGGTCCAGACCACGGTGGCCTCACGCGGACCCTGCTCTGGGCCACCTCAGCATTGCCGTGGGCTCACTAGTGGCAGCAGTGGACACTCGCAGGGGAGATGCTGACGGTGGGGAGGCTACTCGTGAACGGGGCTGCGTCTGGAAGTCTCCATCCCCTGCCCTCCACTCTGCTGTGCACTAGGACTCATTCATGAAATAAAGTTCATTAAGAAAAGAGCCCCTTGGAAGGGACGGGACTGGGCACGCGGGCCTTCTCCCAGCCCGCGGCTTGTGGGGCCGCAGCAGGAGGGGGTCGATGCCCCTCTCTCCAGCCTGGCCCTCCTGTGGCTCCAGGCTGCTATCAAACTCACTCCTTGGCATCCAGGCTTGGGGACCCTCGAGATCCGGGTCCCAAGTTCCCTGCCCTCAGGAGGTCGTGCTGGTTCCTCTGTCCTGCCCCACCTTCCCAGTGGCTGGCCCAGAGTGGTGCTGCCCACGGGACAGGGACATGGAGACACGAGTTCGTCGGTCCACCAGGGACCAGGGGTATAAACAAGGATGAAACACGGTCCCCAAGCACCTGAAATACTCAGGGACACACAGATTTGCATTTTAGAAAGCAGACCTGTAACTGAGGGGCTCACACGAGCCACTCATTCTGGCCACAGGGGAGTCACGGGGAGGACATGGACACCAGCGTCACTGACCTGGTGTCTGCTCAAGGTCATGCAGCCAGAGGTGGCTCCTCCCTGGGAGGGATGAGGGCAGGATCCCAGCAGGACGGGGACTCTCCTGCGACTGTGACATCCACGTGTGAACGTTACCAGCCACGCAGCACTTCCTGCCGCGGCAGCACCAGCCTCACCCTCAGAACTCCCAGGCTGCTGGGCCTCAGGGCCTTGTGCACATGTGCCTTCATGTCACTGTGCACGCTTCAGGGATATCCACTTCCAGCATGAGGGGGACCAACAACTAGAATTAGCAACCCTGCCCTTCCTGAGTGTCTGTCATGTGCTGTGGGCTTTCCGCTCACCGGATCTCAGGAGTGAAGAGAAGCACGGCTCACCGGGCAGCAATCCTCCCCCCGCCCCAGCCTGTCCTGACACCCGGAAACTCCAACCCAGAAACCCAACGCCCTCGGGAGAGAGTGGACGCTCTCTGGACTGAGGTCTTGGCTCAAAGGGGAGCAAGTGTGCTGGGATCAGTGTGGGGAGCCTCTCCCATCAGGGGAGGGTCAGGAGGAACTTGGAGTGGTCACCCCCCTGGGCTGTGGCCGGCAGGCAGCTGATGTCCCCAGGAACCTGCACTTGCCAAGTGCTGGGAGAAATGGGTCCAAACCTGGCTCTGCACACAGGTGGCAGGACCCCAGACTAGTGGTGACAGTGGCTTCTGCCGCTTCTCTCTTCAGAAGCGCCTTTCACAGCGGCTCCGTGAAGCCCAGTCAGAGGAGGAGCTGGTGGGACTCATCACGAGGCCGTGGCAGCAGAGCTGGGAGCAGCCTCTCCACAGAGCAGTGGCCACCCACAAGGCCGCCATGCACATGGACATGGCCGAGGAGCAGCGAGTCTGCTCCACCTTCCCTCATCCTGGGGATTCTCCTCGAGGGCTGCTCTCTGGGCGCCGGCTCAGCAGGCCCCAGGCACAGGGTGACTCCTGTGAGAAACCCGCACGCCACAGGCCCCCTTCACCTGCTGGTGGACCCTGAAGATGGAAGTGTGTGTCGTCCCTGGACACATCTGCTCCAGGCAGACAGCATCCCTGGCTCCCGGCACTGCCCGGCCACCTCATTTTTCTGTCCCGGCACCTACCAGGGCTGGCAGTGCCTCCTTGTCCTCTGGCTGACCTCCCGCATGTGCCCATGGTGGCCGTCCTGCAGTGTGGGTGGTCTGGGACCCAGGTCCCATCTTGGTTGTCTGGGTGCCTGCTTCTCAGTTCCCAATTTAGAGGTGTGATTTGTTCTCTGAGCAGCTCTGCTCCCCACCTGCCAGTCATGGAGGGGATGACGCCACTCAGGCCGTCACCAGCCATCACTGTCACCAGCCGTCACCGACTGTCTGGCTCTCATCCCAGGAGCTCTGCTTGCCCCTCACAAGCTGCCCAGGGCTCCACATGTGCACGCACGGCCGAGGCCATCCCCAGCCCGTGGACTTCTGCAGATGGGCCCCTCTCCCTCAGGGAAGGACACACAGTGGTGGCAGCGAGCTTCCTTAAAATGCCCTCGTGAGCAGGACACACGGTCACTCCTGGGGAGCAGCCAGGGCCAAGGAAGAGGAGAGGCCAGGGCCCAGCCACGTGTCCCTCCAGGACTGAGAGGCCAGGTGAGGGCGAGCTGGACACACCCAGACGGGGAATGTCATTGCATACTGGAAGGCCACCTGGACACACTCCTCATGCCCAGCTGCCCTGGCGGGTGCCCACTCCCCTTCCTGAATGGCAGGCCGAGCGCCCTGTCCCTCGCTGTTTCTCACCTGGAGGGCCTGCTCCATGTCCCAGTGCCGTCCTGAGGCCACGCAACGCAATCTGGTGCAGCTTCTTACTGCCCACGGGGGCTGCAATTGCTGTCCGCCCTGGGATCCGCCCTGCCCTTCCCCACCCCGGGCCCTAGTGCGAGCTGCGGCCCTCCCTGGCCACCACATGGGCTCCTACAAGACGCAGGCCGTGGTCAGGCACGGGAGTCTGAGGGGGCCCCTCTCCCTCTGCTGCAGGGCATGCCCTCAGCCCCTGCTTGTCCCTCAGCCCCAGGAGCCAGCGTGGGCTGGCTTTGTGTCCTCTGCTGGACTCCCTGTCTCTCCGACATCTGAATCCAGGCTCCCACATTAAATCTCTCCTGTAAAAGTGCCAGCTGTGACCTGTTCACTGGCTGGCCTCAAGCGTCTCGCTGGTCTTGATGACACAGCAGCCACCATCCTGTCCCCACTGCATTCTGAAATAGTCTTATGTGGGTGGACGGTCTGCAGTCCCTGGCCCATCTCCCTCAGCCCAGGCTCAGCTGGGCGGCTCTCTGGCTGCAGAGGCCCTGAGCAGGTCTGAAGCCAGGGAGGCCGAGACCCCATCCCATCCCGGCTCCTGGCTGTCACTTGGGCTCTGAGAGTGTCTCAGCTAGTCTCTCAGGATCTCTGTGGGCACCGCCCATGGCAGGGCTGTGAAGATGCAATTTCTAGTTACGGATGGATATAGATAAACGTGTGTTACGAGCCTAAGCTTAGAAAAACATGTGTACCTATCTATGTTCAGAACACACACATGTGCACACCTGCGTCTTCGTGAGTGTGGCAGGCACGGGCCCTGCGGAGGCCGGCTGGGACTTCCGTCTCCCCAGGGACAGCCCTACTCCAGGTCTTAGGCAGCAGTTAACAGAGCTTTGTGGAATAAGAGCTCAAACTATGCTAAACGATGGTTGAAAAGCAAATGTGGGGATCTTGTGGCTGATCTTTAATGCTGACTAAAATTCCATCAGAATGCTGCGGAGCGTCCTCCCAAACCAGCCTGCATGCTCCCTGTTCCTGCGGCCACTGTGGCCATCCCGATAGCACAGCCTGGCAGGGGGTGGGGACAGCTGAGGGTATCTGGGGGTTGGCTCTGGCCTCAGTCCTGTCCTTCAGCACCACCAGGACTGCGCGTTTGGCTGCCGCACACAGGCAGATGCAAAACCATATTGTAGAGGAAGACATTTGCAAATCAGTCTAACACGGTGCTGCAAATCTATCTCAGAGCGGTGTTCACTTGTGGTCCATGATAAAACCGCAACCACAGGGGCATCTACAGACCACTGTGAAAGCAGGGTCTGGTTTACTTTACCACAGAGTACGAGGCAGCATCTCCAAGTCACAGCTACGTCCGCGTGTGTGTGCGTGTGCATGTGTGCAAGCACATGCCTGTGCGTGTGTGTGGGGGGGGGAGGGGGATGAAGGGAGGAGAGCAGCAGGGCCTCCGAGGCTCCAGGGCAGAAGCCTTGTGTTTCCGGACAGTGCTTTTTCCCGATTGGAATTTCAGGTCTGGGCACTTAAAGGAGGCAGGGGGCTACAGGACACTGCTAAATCCTATCCCTGTTTTCAGTGAGGTTCCCCTCCAGACGCATCACAATTTCCTTTGTGTTTTTCAAAGCTGTGCTCAAAATGATCATGAGGCAGCAGAGGCGGCACACACACTGCCGTCCAGCGGGTCTGCCTGCTGGCTCATCCGACGCAGGCTCCTTACATCAGGCTCATTATTAATTACATGGTGGTCACTACTACCTAAAGGCTCCACAGAGTGAAACCAAACAGAAGCTGTTCTTGCTTCATTTGACTCGAGTCTTTACTACTTTCAGAGATGCCAGGAGCACATTATATCAGGGAGCAGTTTTCTGAAACAGCAATGAAGAACCCTAAGTTTACAACGACTCTGCAGCTTGCACTTGGACGTCACGTTCCAAAACGTTCAATAACGCTGTAAAATCTCACCCGCGGCAGAAACAACAGACGCTCCCGAGTATTTGCTGCCAGCATCCGCCGTGTGCCCAGGAATGCCCTCGGCAGCACAGAAAAGGAACCAGGGGTGGGGGGAAGCACTGGAAGATGTTTCAAGAAAGCAGAATTTTGGAGCAACCAGAATTGTGTTCTAAAGAGGGTTTGATGTGACTCAGTGGCCCTGGGCAGGTGATCACAAACTGCACCTGTCTCTCTTCCCAGGGGGGACCCTTCCTAAGAACCCCAGAATAAGTCTGTCTGTCCAGACCCACGGGCACTGACCCCCAGGCACCATGTCGCCTGTCCATCAAGGGACACTCATGAGGACCACCAGCCCAGGGGGTGTTTTCTAAGGCTCCAGGGGGCAAAGGGAGTGCACAGTCCAGTGCAGTGGCCCTCAGCTCCTCGTTCTGCGGTCTCGCAGCAGACGGAGGCGCCCACCCTCCACAGGGCCTGGCACAGCCGCCCTGGAGAGTCGTCACAAGAGGAGACTGGGGTGGCAAACAGGCCAGGGGCAAGACCCCAGCAGGCACGTACTGCACAGATCTCCAAGGCCACCCTGCTCGCCACCAGGCCTGGAGGTAAAATAAGAGGCAGTGTGGCAGCCGCGCCCCTGGCCTGGCGAGAGCTGCCTGAACCGAGGCTCCGACGGGGTGGACATGGCCCACGATGGGTTTTACTGTAAGATCACAGAACTGAGAACCAGAGCAATCTGCTCAGCGAACCAGAAATCCAGCTCCCTGCTTACAAATAAAGTCCTGGTGCCCAGCGGTCAGCACCTGGTGCCCAGCGGTCAGTGACTCCTAGAGCAGCTGTCTCTGGAAGTGAAGGCTGGGGTCGGGTTAATGACCTGTGACTGACAGGACAGGTGTTTGCTGCTCTTCGTGGGAGGAGCTCCCCAGCCCACGAGCACAGCCCTCTGTGGAGGGACAGGGACAGCTGTGCACTGCAGCGGGCTCCCACGGTCTTGCTGGAGGCTGTTGGTAAAATCCAGGAAGTCTGCCAGAAGTCTGCCATCGTGGTCACACACGGCGCTGTCAGGAATTCCATCACAGACTCACAAGAAAGGTGTGAAACTAAGACAAAGGCAATGTCTCCTTCCTGAATTTCACCACATCTAGGCCACAAGGCTGCTTGGATCGATGGGGTCTATATGGAAGAAACACCAAGGAGGCCCAGCCTTACGACACAGGGATTGCCAAAGGGCGGAGTCAGGGCTTTCCACCCCTCCCAGGAATCGGGACCCCCCCACCACAAGAGCAGAACCCACGGTCAGACCTCGCCAGTGCAGCGCTGGGGTAGCCTCCAACCCAAGGCACAGTTTTTAATTGAAAAAGTGTTTAAGTAAAAACAAGTTTTACTGCATAGCCTAATTCTGGGGGCCTAGTGAGGTCTAATCTCCAGCCAAAGGGGAGGAAATGATTCATGCTTCATCTTAGAGCAGACACGTGGGAAATTCTGCTGACTGGAGAATGGAAGCAGCAGTACTGTTTGCTGAGTTGATAGAACAATCCACACAAACCGAGCTAATAACTGTGCTTCCCGGGAGGCGGCGAAGTCCAAGTTCACAGATGTCCAGACTTCGTGCTAAGGGAAGTGGTGGTGAGGGGTCAACCTTGGCCGGGCTGCTTGTGCCCTGACCCCCCAGTGTCCTGCCCTGTGGAAGCAGTCTGCCTTCCCTGGGCACCTTGGGCCAGCTGGTGGGACAGCATGATGCTGGGGAGCTTGGGTCTCCTGGTGTCAGGGGACCAGAGAGACTGGAGATGGGAGGCTGGGTCAGCACCGGACAGCTGCTCCTGCCTCTGAGGCAGCCCCTGAAATACTCTGGACCCAGGCTCCAGGGAGCCTCCTTCCCTGACGGGGTTCCACATGCAGAGTTCCAGCTCTGAGACGGGAGGACAGCTGGATGAGGTCCAGCTGCCAACGGGAGAGGACCCCAGAGCTCCTCTGGGTGACGTCCGACTCTGCCCTCTGTTTGCCCTGCCCTGGCTGATCCCCACCTGTGTCTCTCTCTGGGGAATCTAACTGAGGGCATAAGTTTCTAGTGTTTCGAGTCCTAGAGAATCACTGATCCCAAGCAGGGTTTTGGGAACCTCTGACCTTGAAACTCATGTCCCAGTGAGGGGGACTTGGGGACAATTTGTGGTTGTATGACCCCTCAGAGGCCAGGACTATGGTGGACGCAGGACAGGCATTACCGAGGGCCCCCAGAAGTGGCACGTACTGTGTGTCCTGCAACTGGTCACCAGCTGAGTCTGAGAGCCAGCTGTGTGGCCGCAGGAGGGGACCTCCCCATGCTGGGCACTTCTTCCTTTGGGAGATGGAGGTGCTTTCAGCCTCCACAGGTGTTCACGAGGCCTGGCTCTGATGGTGGCTGCGAGCCTGGCACCGGCAGGCACTGAAGATGGCCACTGCCAAAGAGCGAATGCAAAACCATGAAAGTGTCCCAGGGTGCTTAGGGAATGACAGGCACCCTGCGTCCCTGTGTTGTGCTGGCATTCTGCACGGAGGGGACCAGTGCCCCTGCAGCGACACCCGGAGGATGCATGGTGGTGACTTGGGCTGTCTGAGTCACCTCCTGGGCTTCCCCTTTGTCAGGGGAGACAACACAGTAGTGTGCGGCCCATCTCCTCACCACACAAAGGCGCGTGAGCAGGGCTGCAGAGACTCGGCCATCCCTAGACAGTCCAGCTGTGTCCGCATACGTCACATCTGGAGAGAAGCTTACCCACCTCTGATCAGCCAGTCTGACTGTGGGTTAAAGAACGGGACTCTTCTGGCTCTCCGTAAATACCCACTGAGCTCCGCAGTGCAAAGGCGCTGGGGCCCGAGGACAGCCCCCATGTGGACATTCACAGCTCCTTCCGTGGGCGGGAGTGCATTCCACCCAAACCACCTGTGAGCTAAAGTGGATCCACTCTCAAAGTTAAAAACTGTCCCCAGGGAAGATGTGACCCTGGCGCCTCCCAGCCCCAGTGGGAGGCTTTCTTTTTCTGTGAACTTGGGCAGACAGAGCTGTCTGGAAACTGGAGGATGTACCAGAAAGTCAAGATCTGCACCTCACCCCTGAGAGCCTATTTTATTCCCTCCAAAGCCATCCGCCAGACTTGAAAACCTGTGATTTTGGTTTGTGGTTTCCAACGATTTCCTAAGCCCCAAATTAAAAGTAACCTTTGCATTTGGGAGATCTTGCCCACAAGGAAACTTAAAATGGATAAGGGCAGGCAGACAGACACCAGGAGACAGACACTCAGAACCCAAGTGCAGCCATTGACCCTCGTTGCTGAAAAATGTCCCCCAACACGATCCCTCAAGTGTGTGCCCGACCTGCGTAAAATCAGCATGGACACGGGATTTTCAGGAGGGAGCCACATGCCACCTGTCACACAGAGCCCCACTATGCCAAAGGATGATAACGGCTAAGAAAATAAAAGTCAGCTCTGCTATTGCAGGTGAGCAAGCTTTGCCTCGAAGTGCCCGACATGTTTGAAGAGAGAGGGGAGGGGACTTAGGAGCCCACCTGGGGTACTCGCTGCTCCCCCAGCATCACAGCTCCCAGGGAAGTTTATTTTTTATGCATAATTCCCAAAGAAATTCCATTCTTTTGGCGCTATACTAAAAACTAGGAAGTAGCAGGTTTTCTATTCTCATATAATCGAGCACAGAATCTCCAGCGAACACTGAGACAGACTCCTTCCTTGTTCCCAGAGAGGAAGAAAACACAGCGCCCTGCCCCTCCCGCTCCCCCAGGCCAGGGGTAGGTCTGAGTCGGGCACCTGGGGCGCTCAGCTTGTCATTCAAGAGCAAAGGCACCGAACACCCACACGGGCAACCCCGAGCACGCTTCCGACCTGCTTAATAAAGAATCCAAATTCAACAACTTTTACTTATTAAACAGTGAGAATGCAAATGTGCGCCCTGGATGAAAGAGCTCTTCTTCTCACTGTGCTCTCGTTTCTGAAGCCGGCTTCTTTGTTCTCCGCGAAAATTAGTTTGGTAACAGCTCCAAGGCCCCAGTGCGTGCTGGCAGGAGTGTCCATGCTGGCTTGGGAGGGGACTCGGGCTCAGCTACACAAAGACTAGATCACCTCTCACCTGAAGGAGCAGGCCAGTCGAGGCAGGTACTGGACGGTTAATAGAGCTGGATCCCAGAGGCGCGGGGCCAGTACAGCCTGGCTCCCAGCTGAGGAGAGCCTTTGTGTCCAGCATTGCCCAAACCAATTAACCTCCCTAGTAGTAAGCGCTATTCAGGGACCAGTGCTGCACGCGGGAGCAGAAGGGAGCCTGGCTCGTGACCAGCGGGGCCTCGGAGGCCATCATGGACCAGGAGATCCCTGCCCACAGCCCAGTTCCAGACTGTCGCTTTTCAGCTGAATTTCAGGGCACGGTGACTTCTCATCTCCCACACCAGAGAAGACCCAGAGTGTCCCCACTCAGCCACACTCACTCAGGGGGACTCTAAGCCGTCACACAGGAACACCCCGCGGGGTCTTCTGTACATGGTATGGTTTCAGTGGTCCCTTCGGTCCCTCTGGGCATGACCTGTCCCTCTTTTCAGTACGTTTCCAACCCCAGTCAGGGCCCTGACATGTTGAGTTTCCTGAAAAGTAGTATACTCTGAATCCGGTGGGGGTCATGCTCACAAAGAAGATACTCCTCCCATCTGGGTCTGCAAAACGGTCAGTCACTGACAAGGACAGAACCAAGGGAGCGTCCCCAGGCAGAGCAGGGCAGGGAGGCCGTGGCCGAAGGCTGGGGCTCAAGGCAGGCCTGGGAGGGGACTCAGTCTGTCTGCACTGGAAGAGGCAGAAGCTTACGGGGGACTCCACCCAATGCCGGGTTTTCACGTGATTTCGTGAGCTTCAGGACGTGGAGGCAGAATGGATTCAGGAGCCCCGGCCAGGACGCAGGAGCCCACCGCAGTCAGGTTACTGGCGGCACAGCCGCGGCCCTCCTCCAGGTGTTGGCCTCGCCCCCTCCCCACAGTGCAAAGCAGCTGCCCCGTTTGGCTGGATGGAGATCTCAGGGTGCCCGCATCTTCAAGAGCCAGGGTGAGGCTACAGTTGGGACCCGCAAGATGATTTCAGAAACGCCGTTGGGAAGGCGGACACCCTCGCCGTCACGCGTCCCCTCCAACAGATCCTGGCGCCACAGGACTGCCCACGGGTCAGTTCAGATTTGCTCTTAATCCAGCCAACACCTGTCCCAGCAGCCCTCACACTGCAGAGCCTGGCTGTGCCCAAGAGTTCCTGGTGACCGAGGCGCAGGCCAGCACAGGGCTGGGACCAGGGGTGCCTTGTGTCCACCCCAGTTTTAGTGGGTATCTCAGTTCTTCACGCACTTGGCCTTGGGTCAGGCCGACCCCTCAGCCCCTCTGTCCTCACGGGTGGTCTTGTTCAGTGAGAGCCCACAGTGCTGTCCGCTAAGTGGACAACCTCCCAGATAGGGCCACACTGGAGGACAAGGTGCCAATTCCAGAGAGTGGCAGGTGAGGACGAAAGCCATCAGCCCCTCCCCAGCACAGCTCCTGTCCTGTGGGTCCCTGGCTCTGTAGGGCCTGGGCACCAAGCTCAGGAGGGGGCCCAGCCCCCTGCCCAGTTCACAGCCTCCAGGAGCCTGTGGGAAGAAGCTGCCATCCCGGGCCTCCACCTGGTCCGGCCAGCAGAGGCCGGTCACTTTCCAATTCCCTCTGCAGGCTCCTCCCCACACTGGGGTCAGGTGCTGACAGTCACCGTGTTATTGTCCACAGAACCAGTGTCGGTCATTGACGCTGCACAGCCGAGGTCGGGGGTCAGCGCCCGGCTGCTTCCTGAGACCCCCTCTGTGGGGAGAGCGGAAGTGGTGCTCCCGGGCAGCCTCCGTAGCCCCCAGCTGTGCCTGAAGCTTTCTTTTCTCTTTTTTTTTCTTTCACACATCTGCTCCTAGATGGCCAGTATCCACCTGTGAAACACTGGGGGACAGGGACACATTTGCCTTTTGGAGACCATGAATGCTGCCCAAGTTCAGCATCAGGAAGCTGGCGCTCCCGGCCTTCCTGGTAGGTAAATGTGCACAAGTCATGGCCCCAGGAGCAGGGGGCTGGCCTGCAGCAGGGCTCCAGTCAGGGTGCTGCTCCCTGTCAGGGCGGGTGGGGCAGAGCCTGAGCTGGCCACCGGCTGCCAGGGGAGCTGGTGGAGCTGTTCACAGCATCAGGGGACAGCCTTGCCTCTCACTGAGCCAGATACCCCCAACAATGACCCCTGGGAGCATGCTGCCACCTGCACCCATGTTCAGCGCCCACTACCCTCTCCCACAGCGAGGACAGACAGCTGCAGGACAGACCGCTCTGCTGCCCACGGGTCTCCAGGACACCCGCTCAACACGCTCCCCTCCTGCAGGGGCTGCCTGGCCACCTGGGACACCTTCACTCACACCTGGCAGGCAGTCTGACCTCTGCAGTCTCAGCAAGACTCTTCCATGTCCAGAGCCCTTGTCCAGACCAGACCCTGTGAAGCCAGGCTGTGCCCAAGAGCTCAGAGACCACCGACTGGGTCTGGGAGGTGGGCAAACTGGGACCCCACCCTGTCAGTCATTCCAGCAAGGCCAGGCATCAAGGGAACCATCTGGCCCGGGCCCAGCTGGGGAGATCATGGGGGCAGAGCAGCTCTGTGCTGTGAATGTCCAGCACCAGGCAGAGCTGCCCAGTCACTCATGTTGGCTGACCTAGTAACAGAGCTGCCTGGGCCACACCAATGGCGGACCCCTGGAGTCAGGGTCCATTCCTTGCCAGTGGGAAGTGCTCCCCATCCTGCCTCCGGGTTCACACGTGTGCATACCTACTGGCTTCCTGCTGACCCACTGTGGGCTCAGAGTGTGCTGTCAGCCTCTGCTTGCCCAGGGCTTCTTTCCTGGGTCTCTGCCCTGGTTCCTCACAGCTCACAGCTATTTCCTCCAGGGGTGGAGGTCCTCGTGGGCCCCAGGGCCAGCTTGGCTGCTCAGACGGTGCATCAGGCACAACACAGTGGCGGTTAGGCCCTGCCCTGGGACCTTCCATGAGTCACTGAGGTTCTGCCTCCCTTCTCCCATCTTGGGGTGGAGCTGACTTCTGCCGGGTCCCTACCTGTGTCTCTGAATGCCTGGGCAGGTGGAACCGGGGCATTTCTGTTTCGAAGGTCTTGGCTGACTCTTGGTTCTTCAGCATCAACAGCAGGAAGTCACCTAAGGGCACAGAGCCCAGCCTTGCTCCCCACAAAGTGACGATGGGAATCCTGACGCCTGAGACACCCCTCACCACCCCAGATCTGTGACATCCTCCCAATGTCTGCCTGCCTGTGTCCCTCCCCATGCCATCTCCTAGCTCTCACTGTGGGCACCCTGTCTTGTGCACTGGTCCTCAGCCTTGCCCCATGTGGGGCTCTCTAAGGAGCTTGGTGGACGGCCAGCACTAAGGTCCTGGGGCCCGAGCCCCTGCCACTCAAGAGGGTTTCAATACGTGGCTATGAAGAACCATGACGTGATTAGGCAGGGGTCCTGGGTGTAGGGTAACTTATGGTCATCTTGCCACTTCCTGGAGGCCCTAAGAGCTGCCCAGACACTGACCCCAGGCCACAAGGTATGCAAAGCTCTCAGCCATGAATTCTCACTGACAGCTTCCTGCTTGCTCCCCTGAGCACTAGGGTGCCCTGCTGCCCAGCACAGCTGTCTGCTCCCCTGGACCACCTCTAGAGCAGCGGGCATTCCAACAAGTCAGGGAGAGCAGAACCAGACTACTGGACAAGGCCAGCCCATGAGGACGGACTGTGAGGGGCCATCAAGGAATTCTCTGGGGGACAGTGTGAGTTGCAAACATATTGACCAAAAGGAGACGGTCAGACGGAGACCTGGTGGGACTTCCCATGAAGGACAGAGAAAAGGCCTGAGACCAGACTGAGCTTGCTGGGCTCCAGCACAGAAGGACGAAGGGACGGCCGGGCTCAGATGCAGGAGGAATGGAGGAGCAGGGTCGACACACTAGGTTGCAGGTCAGAGGATGCAGATCATCAAAGGGGGGAGCAGAGCCAGTGGCTTGCTCTGCTGACCCTGCCAGGGCTTCACCCACTGACTCAACCCACCCCCAAGTCATTACCACCTCCTTTATCATCACTGTCACTGTCATCGTTTCCACTGTGGTCACCACTGCCATGACCACCACCAACACTACAATCACCAGACCCTTATCATACACATGGCCCATACCACCACCTTCACACCATCTTCATTGTCATATCACCTCCACCAGCACCATCTTTACCATCATCGTCACCATCATCACCACCACACCATCTTCATCATCACCACCACCACCACCACCCCACCATCTTCATCATCACCACCACCACCACCACCACCTTCATCATCATCATCATCATCATCACCACCACCACCACCATCTTCATCATCATCACCACCACCACCACCTTCATCATCATCATCATCATCACCACCACACCATCTTCATCATCATCACCACCACCACCATCTTCATCATCATCATCATCATCATCACCACCACCACCATCACCTCCACCACCACCTTCATCTTCATCATCACCACCACCTTCATCATCATCATCATCATCATCATCACCACCACCACCACCTTCATCATCACCATCATCACCACCGCCACCATCTTCATCATCACCACCACCACCACCACCACCACCATCTTCATCATCACCACCACCACCACCACCACCTTCATCATCATCACCACCACCACCACCTTCATCATCATCACCACCACCACCACCACCTTCATCATCATCATCATCATCATCATCACCACCACCACCTTCATCATCACCATCATCACCACCACCCCACCATCATCACCATCATCACCACCACCCCACCATCTTCATCATCACCACCACCACCACCACCTTCATCATCATCATCATCATCATCACCACTACCATCACCTCCACCACCACCTTCATCATCATCATCATCATCATCATCATCATCACCACCACCACCATCACCTCCACCACCACCTTCATCTTCATCATCACCACCACCTTCATCATCATCATCATCATCATCATCACCACCACCACCACCTTCATCATCACCATCATCACCACCGCCACCATCTTCATCATCACCACCACCACCACCACCACCACCATCTTCATCATCACCACCACCACCACCACCACCTTCATCATCATCACCACCACCACCACCTTCATCATCATCACCACCACCACCACCACCTTCATCATCATCATCATCATCATCATCATCACCACCACCACCTTCATCATCACCATCATCACCACCACCCCACCATCATCACCATCATCACCACCACCCCACCATCTTCATCATCACCACCACCACCACCACCACCACCTTCATCATCATCATCATCACCACCACCATCACCTCCACCACCACCTTCATCATCATCATCATCATCTTCATCATCATCACCACCACCTTCATCATCATCATCATCATCACCACCACCACCACCTTCATCATCACCATCATCACCACCACCACCATCTTCATCATCACCATCATCACCACCACCACACCATCTTCATCATCATCACCACCACCACCATCTTCATCATCACCACCACCACCACCACCTTCATCATCATCACCACCACCACCACCTTCATCATCATCATCATCATCATCACCACCACCATCACCTCCACCATCACCTTCATCATCATCATCATCATCATCACCACCACCACCTTCATCATCACCATCATCACCATCACCACCATCTTCATCATCACCATCATCATCATCATCATCATCACCTCCACCACCACCTTCATCATCATCATCATCATCATCTTCTTCATCACCACCTTCATCATCATCATCTTCATCATCATCACCACCACCACCACCTTCATCATCATCATCATCATCATCGTCACCATCATCACCTCCACCACCACTGTCTTTACCATCATCACCGTCACACCACTGCCACCACCACCACCACCACCACCATCTTTATCATCATCACCATCACCACCACCACCATTGTCATCATTGTCATCACCAGCATCACCACCACCACCACCACCACCACCACCACTGTCACTACTACCATTTTCATAATCATCACCTTGACCTTATCATCACCATCACCATCTTATCATCACCACCGTCATCTTCGTAGGCCACCACCATCTAATCACTGCCAGCACAGTCCGGCGGTGTCACCACTACCATCAACTTCACCATCACTGCCACTGTCATTCTCACATCACAGTCACTGCCAATGCCGACCGCTCTGTGTGTTGAATTTCAGGTGGCTCCATATCCTGCTCACATTTCTGGCTCTCTAACCACGTGGCACCCTTGACAGAGGTACTTAAAGGAGGATGAGACAAGCCACCCGTCCTCCATACCTGGTACATGCAGGCAGGATGCTTTGGGGTACAAGAAACTGGTTGGAGATGAAGTTCGTTACCAGGTAAGTGGGGGAGCTGGCTGCCACAGCCTGCAGCAGATGGTGGTGCAATCCCACCTCGAGGAGGCCCTGTGGTCACGGCAACACCGTGGAAGTCCTCATTGTCCTCTTTGTCGACTCTGCTTTGGGTGGACACTGTAAACACAGGTTTTCTCTCTTTCAAGGAAAATTCTCACTCTGAAAAGGAGAACTCTGGTACAAAGCACCTCTTACCAGTCAGTAATTTCCTGATAAATTAGAACACTGCTTCTTCTTTGTGCAGTGAACTTCCATTTATGACCCTATTATGCATCCAGGCTTCTCATTCTCTGTGTTAACTTGCTCACCCCAAAAGCCCTCCTGTTATTCTCAGGAGCTTGGCTGCATTTATAGACCAACAGCTCTTTACCTAAGCAGATGTAGTCACACTAATGTCACATTCAACATGCAGGACGCATCTGTTGCTCTAAAGATACCACAAGAAATAGCCTCCCAGAGCCCCTCTCTGGGCTGCCTGCCCCACAGCTCCTGTTTTTGTTGGTGCAAGAGCTGTTTCAGCAGGTATTTTGTCCAAGGACGTCTTTATTACCCCGAGGATCATGATTCACATCACAGTGACTTTTAAAACTCATGCAGCTGGGCACCTTCAGCAGAGTGTTTCAACCCCAGCTCTTTTGGCAGTTGGGATGGATCGTTCTGTGGTGGAGGGGGTCATGCTGTGCATCACATGAGGTCGAGCAGCACCCCTGGATTCTACCCACTGGAGGCCAGGAGGACCCTCCCTCGAGCTGTGACAATCAGAAATGCTCCTGGAGCCTGCCAAATGCCCATGAGGTGGGGGCAAAATGAGTCCAGGCCGAGATCCGCTGACTTACAGGACAACCTCAGATCTTAAACACCTCGGGGTTCTCACAACAGCCAAGCTCTCATGTCGTCTACCACACCCAACACGGCCTGCTTGGCGGCGGAAGGACGGAGATGGTGAATAGCACACAGACTAGGCAGCGGGCTCCCGAGAGCTTTGAGGGAATGGTGATATTTAAAACTCCTCCATCCATCCAGTTACCATGAATCCTCCTTTCCTTCCACCTGTCCATTTATCCATCCATCCAACTACCCACCTTCCCATCCTCCCTACCCCTCACCCACCCACCTACCCACCCACCTCCCTTCTACCCATGGCTCCCACGTCACACCCACGTGGACCGCGCTGAGGTGCCATGTACCAACCACACTCAGGGGCCTCCAGGACCTCACAGTCACGCACTCTCGCGGGTTGGCCCCACCACCAAGGGCAGTTTGGGAAAAGTGGGAGGACATTTTGGAGACCTGGAGGCCTGGAGTGCCTTCCCACGCTTCAGGCCTGGGTCAGGAGGGCCAGGGCGGGATCCCGAGGGGCAGGGGAAGGCCCGCGGGCACGTGGTCCACCGCCCGTTGTTCTCGTAGTTAGAACTGAGTCCAGACCTCGATCCTACACATCTCACTGTCTTCTGCAGGATTCGTTAGAGTTGCACATTGAATCTTTCGGGGGACAACTGCCACAGACACAGAAGGACGTCACCAGAACCCTCCGGGAGTCCTTCGCCATTCCAGAGAAGTACGCCTCTGCCTGAGCCAGAGGGGCCCTGGGGTCAGCTGTCCACACTGTGACGGTGACATTGCAGGTGTTGCCTTCACACAGGGGACCAGCCTTTGGCCCCTGCACTGAGTCCTGCGGGGCGCTTACCCGTGACAGCCCCCTGCCACGCGGCCTTCCTGCTCACCCTCCCTCACGCTGTGACGCGCTGAGTGTTGGTTTATTAAAGGTGCGCTCCTGTGGAGACGGAGCGGTCAGGGGCCTTGGCTTGGTGGTGGTGCAAATCCACACCTGAGGGAGAATCTCAGAGGACTTCCTGTGGTGCTAAAGTGTGTAAAGTAAGGGAGTGGCGAGCTCGGTCACCGGGAATACACGGAGACCCAGTGGATGCCCTGTAAATTTATCTCAATAAAGCCACTGAAATGCCCCTGAATGTCTGAACCACCATGCAGTGCGGGCCACGCCTTCTACCCGTCCACGAGGCTGGCCCCAAGTTGCTGCCCAGGGCTCTGAGCTCATGTCCCTGTGCTGTGCTGGGGAGGCCCACGCAGACTTCTGATGCTGAACGTGCTGCAGACCCTGACCCTGGCTGCCCTCTCTGCTGTTCCTCCCTCACCTGCATCTGGCTGACCCCCGCTGCCCTTCACCTGCCCGCCCCACGCGACGGCACCTCTCAGTCACACTTGCTCCTTAGTTGGAACTGCCGTTTACCTCGCTGTCCCCATTAGTCATCACACCTGGAGAACAGACCTCACCCACTGTGGTCAGCAGCGGGAGAACACGGCTACGTGACCCCATACCACCAGCACAGGCAGGGGCACCCTGAGAAGCTTGTCAGGGCAGCACAGGTCACCTGCTGCTTTTCAGGTGCTCCCACGGCACTGTGTAACCCGCAGAGGGACAGCCGCAAAGCATTTGGCTGTTCAGTAAATGAAAACAAATCCACAGCGGCGGAGTGTGGGCAGGTGAGTGGCCCCACGGGCGCCATCTGTCTGTGAAGCAGAAGCCAAGGGCTGAGCCCTGCCAGGCCAAGAGGCCACTGCCCACTCTCCCCTGTCCCCAGGGCTGGGAGCAGGGCCATCAGCACCCTCCTCACACCATGGGCAGGACTCTGGGCAGGGCTCAGAGGGGCCCAGTCTCTCGAGACAGGATTGGACAACTGTGAACGCAGTGACCTCAGCCTTGCCTGCTCGGCTGGCCCCGCAGCAACCTGCATCTTCAAAGTGCCATTTGAGCTCCTTCTTCAGGTACCTGGGACGCAGGATCCCATCAATGCCACTGCTCCCACGACAGGAAGATGAAGGCTTCGACTTGACAGTTTCGAGAACTACAAATTGTTCGTGTTCCTGGATCTCAAATGGTGACATTAAAATTACTTAATTTAATATCCTCAATGTACTCTTTGCTGGCTTTTTCCCCCTTCCTTTCAAATTTCTATGACTTATTATAAACTGATATAATTGTTCCCAGGAAGTTTGATTTTCATTTCTTCATCTGCTTCTTAATAAAACCTTTTTCTCGCCTGCTAACTTGGGAGGAGACACATCACGAGTGCAACTTCTAAGAAGCTGCAGGATTAGACGCCAGCTCTGCCTTCCCCGGGGTGTCATTATGGAAGTCAGATCAGCAGATGGCACGCGGGGCGGGGCGGAGGGGGACCCACGGATGGGAAGAGGTGAGACAGGGAGCAGTGACACTCACCCTCCCTCTGGCTGAGCCCTGCTCAGGACCCAGCTCTCTGACCGGGTTCCACCCGTGACCGTGACCAGGCCTGCGCTTGACATCCTCACCTGCCTAAAAAGAAAATAAGCAGCTGACCTGTCTCTCATCCGACTTCTGTAGGAGGTGCTGGACACTCTTCAACAGTCGCACAAATGTAAAAGCTGAATAAATACCAACACTCGAGCAGCAAGCCACCAGATGAGACGCCTCGGCCCACAGTTCCACCTTTGAAATTCGTTAACCAAGGCGACTCCCCGAGCCTGCGCCCGAGGCCTTGTTCACAGGAGAAGAGCCCAGTTGATAGATATGGAAACCTGGCTGTTCTGCAGGGGCTGAACGCTTTCACATAAATTCCCACTGGGATCAGCAAGCTCTTCAGAACTCACTCCACACACACAGAGCTACTTAAGGATGGTTCTTCTTCTCCATCACGCAGTGTAAAGAATCCTGAAATGAGGAACCGAGATCCACACCGACCCGCGGAATCAGGCATCATCTCGTATAATTCCCTGGCACATGCGAGACACGCAAGGGTGCCCGGACCTCGACATGTGGGGTCACAGCCTGTTAGGGGCCCAGCCCGGGAAATGAAGGGCAATCACTTCCTGACGCCCTGAGCCCCACATTCCAGTGCCCCACCATCCTGCCCCGGGGCCAGAGGGCCTGGGACCGCTCCTCCAAATCACCACCAACAGCCCCAGGAGAGGAAGTGCGCCTGTGCCTGGTCCCTGTGGGCGGGCAAGGCGGGTTCCTCAGGGTCCCAGGGTGAGCACGTGTCAGGCGATGGGGAGTCTCACTCTCTGAAGTGGAGAGCTAGCAATTGCCTGATCCTTACTTTTCAACAGTTTCTTCCTGAATCATCCACAACCAAGAGAAAGACTGAGTCAGTCTCAGCTCCCTCCTGGCCCGAGTCCTGCGGTCGGGGTCTGGAGAGGAGCAGCCATGGTCTGGACTCTCGCGGCCTGGAGTCAGCTGGTGCTACAGTCCTTGGGCGACTGGACCAGGCAGCGCTGGAGGCTCCCTTGGTTCTGGGGTTAGGGACACCCAGTGCCAAGCTGCCGTCGAGGGGTGGCCCCCCTGTGCCTCACCCTGGCAGAGGGAGCGTGGGAAGCAGAACGCGTCTCTCTGACCCTCCACTTCCTAGTCTGCGAAGGAGGACGAGGACCTGAAGCCTGGAGCAGTGGCCAACCAAGAACCCGATGGACTTGGGCCAGGTGGTGCCATCCTGGGTCAGCTGTCCACGTCGGTCTATGGAGCAGGGCAACCCCGTGAGGCCCTGCCCAGTCCTGGGCCTCTCCTTCCCCTGCCGCAGGCCTGTGTGGACCCAGCTCAGACCTGCTCCCCCCGCACACTGGGCGCTCTGGCTGACGGGTGTTCAGTCCTGGGGGCTCAGGCAGCACCACACTGGCCGCTGCACAGATCCTCAGCCCCAGGTGCCCACGAGGCAGCAAAATGGAGAGTTAGAGAGCTGGGGGTCCGTTGGCCCCCCGAGCCCCTCAAGAAGGCCCTGCTCTACCAAAAATTTCTAACAGCCTGTCTGGGATGAGAGTGGACCGGGTCCCCAGGCTTTTCTGGGTTCTGGGTTACTGTGAGTGCCATTTGGAGCATGGCCTCACGCCCCGTTTGCAGACTAGGAAGGGGGTCTCCCCCACTGCAGGCAGCTGCCCTCTCCCGGGAGCAGGCCTGGCAGGTGGGGAGGAGGTGTGAGGAGCTGGCGTGTGCACAGACCTCGGCTCCTCAGGTGCACGGGGACGATGAGGACCAGCGCCTGGGCCAGTGGGGACTCTGGGGACCGTGGACAGCAGGGGCTTGCTCATGCCCTGTCCAGGCAGCAGCCCCGTCTCAGCAGAAGCTATTGCTCCTAGAGACTCGGGACCTCCCTGTCCTCCAGGAGGAGGGATAGCCACACTGGGAGTGAGGACTGTGACAGTGAGAGCTGCGAGACCCGTGGAGGCTGCAGGAGCCGCAGTGCCAGCCCTGGGCCTCCGGGGCCTTGGCCAGATGTGCTTCCTGCAAAGCCATCCCTACGCCTGGGTCACCTCTCCTGTCTGGTGGGCACGCCGGGAGCACTCACACCTGTCCAGGCCCCTCCCCTTGTTCTGAGTGACCCCACCCTGTGGGACCTGTCACAGACGGGCCATCAGGGTACACACAGCTGTGGTGCCCAGCTGCCCCCAGAACTGCACAGGGGCTGGCCTGCAGCTGCAGGGCTCGCTCAGCAAACTGCCAGTGGCCATCAGCCACAGGGTCTGTGAAGAGGAAGTGTTCTCCTCACCTCTTGGAGCAAAGGAGGAGAAGAACTGGACTCAGCACCGAGGGCTCCCTCAGACAAGGCCACTGCTCTGGACAGCGAGGCCCAGCAGCCCTCAGCACAGGCGGACGGCGTCTTGGTTTGGGACCATGATGGGGGCCTGAAATGGTCATAGAAGTCCACACACGTGCACCCCACACACTTCAAAATCCACCCCTTGTGCCCATAAAGGTGGCCTTTCCTGTGGACACTCTGCCGCGTGCAGAATCAACACGTGGGAGGGTCTACTGATATAAACTGTGGGTTGGTGGAGACATGGGGGTGCTGCTGCTCAACGGTAACAGAGAGGACAGACCCAGGTGGGTGACAAGGTGTCTGGGGACATGGCCCTGCTGGCTCTGGTCTAGGTGGCCAGGTGCTCCGTGCCTCACGGCTGATGTGTGTGTGAGGCTCTGTCTGGGTCTCAGCTTCCCAGGGAAGCATCACTCCCTGATCCCCAACTGGTCCAGAAACTCCTGGGGTCCCACAAAGGTCCACCCTGGGGGACAGTCCCATGGAGGTGGGTCTCAGGACTCAGCATGGCATGTTGGAATGAGAGACGCACAGTAGGCCATCCAGGAAGGCTTAGACCGCCCTCTAGGACAGCCGCGACCACAACTGTGTCTTCACCAGTCTGCAGAAGTGGCCTGGGGTGTCACTGCCCATGCTGCGGAACACCTGGATTCCCCACGGGAGAACGGGTCACAGCTGCAGAGTCCAGCCCTGTAAGTGGCCCCTCTTCCAGAAGAAACCAGAGAGTTCCTGCAGGGAGACTAGAAGACTGCCTGGCACACGCTCTGGAGTGGGGGGCCTGAGGGCAGGAGCAGTCCCCACTCGCAGGGGGACTCAGGGAGCCATGGGGACCTGGGGACGAGGCTCTGCACAGAGCAGGGAGGACAGCACTGGAGAGCATGCAAAGGAATGGCTTTAATTTCCCTGTCCCTGGTCTGGTGGCAGCTGGCCCAGTCACCCACACTGACCCTTGTTCCAAGACCCCCCAGTGAAGACGGATGCACAGGTCCCCCAGGGCGGCTGGCACCGTCCCCACAGAGCAGCTGAGCCCTGGGCAGAGCAAGCAGGGATGGGCAGTGCCTCCCCGTCCCCAGCCGCCCTGGAGGCTGCCTGAGAAGTACCCGAGTTAATGAGAACCCGGCCTGACACAGTGGCAGCAGGGGCTCTGCGCAGAGGGGCGGGCCTCGGTGCGGCCTCCTGAGCAGTCCAGGCTGCGGCTGCCTTTCCTAATGAGAATTAAAACATCCCTGCCTTTGGTTCTGTTTTATTTCTCCGTGCTCTTGTTATTATTATTGTTATTGCTGTTTCTCCATCACTGAGTTTGAAGATTGGCCTTTGAAAAGGAGAGAATAGCCTCCCACAATAAAAGGAAGGCGCTGCTGCGGGCGCCTGTGCGCCTCGTCCCGAGCCGCGCTCCTCGCTGCTCATCAGGAGGAGGCCGAGGCCGGCCGCGCACGCAGGTCGTCTCCCACCCCAGGAGGAGATAACAGTGCGAGCGATTCCTCTGCACCCACCACTGCACCAGACGGAGGGACCCCAGTTCCTTTGTCCTAAGCCATTATCTTCCCGAGAGCGCAGTAGGTGTTTGTGCCGCGGACCAACACGGAAGGAGACAGAGCACCCTGTGCAGAGGAGAGGGCAACCGCGTGGCGGGCAGGAGAGTGAGCAGCCCATGATGCTCTGGCAAGAAGGGCTCCCCCCTGAGTCCTATGTCCTCTTCTGGAAATCTGCAGAATGACGCGGTGCCCTTGCCCACGTGCACATGTCCATCCCCTGAGGCTTGGGCTTCCACCAGGGGCGACTGAAGACCTGCTGGGCTGGAGCCAGCAGGCAGGGCCTGGGCAGCCTTCCCGGAGACCCCGTAGGCTGCCCTGAGGATCCAGCATACCAGGCCCCTGTGAAGAGCAAGGCTGGACTGTGGGGTCCAAGACAGGAAGGTCACTGAGTTACTCAGGTGTCAGGAAACTGAGGGGAGGAGGAGGAGACTCGGTGGGAGAAAGGGTGGCGGGAGGGGGAGAGGGAGGGTGCAGAATGACAGCTGAAACGCAGGAGGTCCGAGAAGGAGGGGGACAGGGGCAAGGCTGGAAAGCAGCCCCCCTGGAGCAGGAGCGAGTCAGAGCTGCCGGGGGCGGGACCGGCGACGGGAAGGGCCAGGTGTCAGCAGCAAGTACTGTGGGCGCAGAAGTCAGTGCATGAAGGGCACCTGGCCGACTCACGGGGAGAAAGGAACTCCAGGCCGGATGAGCCAGGACAGGACCTGCGGGAAACCCCAGAGAACTAACTCACCAGGGAGAAGCCGAGGGCAGAGGAGGCGCCAGCTGGGTTCCCCCAGTCAGGACACGCCCAGCTTTAAGCAGCAGGGTTCCCCTAACTCATGGCCAACTAAGTCCTTAGAAACACCGGCGTGTTAATGTGCAGACGTGGGCAGGCACGCACACCCGGGCGGGGGGAGACAGGCCTCGCTCAGCTCAGGAATGGACCCACGGCTGGGCTTCTGGAGGCCAGGCAGTCCAGCACCATGGGCAGAACCTGAGGAACACCCACCCTGCAGGCCTGGGAGTCCTCGCAGGTGGATGAAACCCGCACTAGCACACCGGCTCCACGGCCACTTTCCATGACGGGGATGAAGCTCCTAGGGATGCACATGGTGGGATGTTTGTCAGCTAGGAGTGCTGGATGGCACCGTACAGCAAGAGACCCACAGGACAAAAATATTTGTTTAAAAGCACAATTCCCAATTTGGTTTAAAATTGTTTTAACTTAAAATAGGAATTTGATCAAAGTGGAAAGTCTTTCTTTTTGGAAAAGCAATTTTTGTGGGCAAAGCAATTAATCAAATATTTATTTACATGACATTAAGGCTTACACTTTTACTTATGTTTAAGTCTATAATTGAAATCAAGGTAAACTTATGGAAATCAGCTTCACAGGAAATAGCAGTTGGCCACCTGCCCTCCTAGATGCATCCTAAATGGCCATCTCTTACTGACCGTGTGTGGGGTGGGGTCTGGCTCTCTTCCCAGTGGATGATAGGGAGCTGGCTCCAAGTGGCCTCAGCCAGGTGGCCACACATCGGACACGGCTCCCGTCTTTCTGGTGTGCACAGCGTCTCAAGCCCCGTGTTCCGTAGCACTTGGTACCTCTGAAAGTAACACTGTCAATCAAAACCCTTCACACGTGACCACTTCCAGTGGGAGGATATGACCTGCGTCGACTCCTAAGGGACTCTGAGTTTGTCATCTCTCCTTTCTTTTGTCTCTCCCATGTGGACCTAGGAGTCACATCTTCTAACGAAGCCACCCTCGGTCCCCCCAGGTTCCGCCGCCGCCCTGTCTCTGCAGCCTGACCCTCGGTGCTGTGGAGAGACGCCAGGCCTCGCCAGACTCAGCGGGGAGAGCAGAATGAGGGCAGCGATAGCACAAAGGGACCACCGTCCCCACCCAGTTACCACCAACGGGGGAGTGGAGGACGACGGGACAGCCCACCAGGGCTGATGCCCGAGGGATGGCGAGGTCCCGGGAGACGCCGCACAGGGCACTTGAGAGAGCGTCACGCTCCTCCTGTTTTGTCCTTAGGTTTTTTAACTGCAAGCTAAACACAACAGAAACCAGGAGGATCCTGAGGCTGGAGATGCGGAAGTCCAAGCCGTGGACCCTGAGCCCACATTGAAAGACATCGGGTTTCCACTCCACTCCCACCTTCCTGTTACGGGCACTCCCCTCTGCCATCAGGATCTCATGGCACCCTGCTAGACTCCTGCAGGGCCCCAGGGCCACCAGTTCAGGACCTTGGTGTGGCCAGCTGGACCCTGCTCTATAGATGGCCCTAACTACTGGTACTGGCCAGTGCAACAGGCTGAGGGTCCAGTTGGACAGACTGGTAGGACCAGGTCAACCCCTGCCTGGCCACCCAATACCCTGGACCCCTGCTTCCTGTCCCTCTGGGTCCCCACTGCATCAGTGCGGGTGTGCTGGATGTCCTCCCCACTGGCCAGATACCAGCGTCCGGCTGAGTCCCACCATCAGGAGGTTGAGGAGTGGACATAAAACAAGGAAGAAGAGTTCCCCACACCAGGAGGGGATGGAATGTGCATCCCTGACACACACGTGTGCACACGTACACAGGAGCATGCCCCCACATGCTTGCAGACACACACATCTACATGATCACAGACACACAGAGACACACGTAGAAATACACACCCCAAAACAGATGCACACAGGTACGCCCAGGCACGCACACACACACACACACACACGCACAGGTACACCCAGGCATGCACATACAAACACACACGTACGCCCAGGCACACACACACACACACACACACACACACACACACACACACAGCCAAGCGAGAGCCAGTTCTACCGGTAACATAAATCAAATGAGTTGTATTCCTCAGACAGGCTCATTTTAATAACTTTGCCCGCAGTCTTCTCTCAAAATTCATATCTGTACCTGCGGCTTCCAGCTTTGCCCGTGGAAATAGCAGCAGTTAATAGGGAAAGGGCCGCCGTGCGCCCGACACCGGGTACCGTTGCGTGACAGCTGCATGATGGCGGGAAGAAAGGTGTGCCAAGACAAAAGGAATAATCGGAGTGAGCGCCAGAACCAGCCCTGGATTTAAATGTTTAAATGTTTTAATTTAAAAGAACAATGGCTCCTTGAAGTGTCTTCCCAGCCGCGGTGACAGCCTGCCATTTATTAATCAGTGTTAAGTAACCACGGCTCGGGTTTGACACCAAACAGAGATGATGTGTGCCGATCCTAAAATAGCAGCCACGTGGCATGGCTGACTCCAGGTGACTCCAGCCGGCACGCAGGCCCGGGACAGGCACCGCGCCAGCTGAGAGCACTGAGCGCGTGCTGGCGGGGCTCACCCTGCTCAGGGCTGCGGGGTAGCAGGGTGCTTCTCACATAGGTGGGGTGGGGGTCGCTCAGCTGTTGTGTCCAGAAACATGCAGCAGGCGGAAGGTGCCAGGGCAGAGGTTCCCACCCAGGAACCTGGGTCTCCAGGAGACATTGTTGATCAATATAAGGGTGGGGGACGAGGGGTGCTGCTAGGGTACCCTGCTGGTGGAGCTCAGGGACACTGCCCAACACGCCACAGTGCACAGGATGCCCCCACCCCAGGATGTTGCTCTGGTGAGGACTCTGTCCCCACTTCTGTAAGGAGCTGGTGTGCATGTGCCTGGCCCCCAGCGTCTTACACTCATCCCATGACGCCCACTCCTGCTCACGATGCAGAATTCAGAGCCTCCAGCTATGACCACTAAGTCGAGCCTGAGGGCCCACGTGGGCCACGGAGGAGTACCACTGCCACTCCCCCCGAGTCTCGAGATCCGTGATGTTTTTAAACTGTGAACATTTTCACAGCAGCATGAGGAGCAGAGGGAATGTGGAGAGGCCACGCTGACCTGCGGGGTGATGTCTGCTTAGCAACAGGTTCTGAGGTGAAGCGTCTGGGGTGTCCCTGTCGGGAAGCCACGGCTCCGACCTGTCAGGTCAGCATGATGAGGCTCTGCCTCCGGGCACAGAGACAACCCCTTTACGTGCTCACTTTAGCAGAGATGGATACAATCCGTCATGCTAACCACACGTTGCCACAGTGATAACCACTTCCTGAAGCTGAGCGCAGTCACGTGGAGGTGGTCTTCCGGGGTGGAGCACTCAGCTCCACGCTCTTACGGTCTCCTGGAAGCCACCAAAGTGTGAGTGCAAACTCTATAAAGACCCTCAATGAGTTCTCCGTCTCTGAGACTGAGCTCCTCGGGAGCCACATCTGGCTCGTAAGGACATCGGGGACCCTTGCAAATGAACAGTGCAGCCTCACTCCTCCTCCACGGAGGGGAGTCTTGCTGTGCTGTCTCACAGTGCTCTGGCGGCTCGGACTACATGCCGTGGACAGGATCACGTTCAAGCTGTAGAAGTCTACTGCCCTCAGTTCTGGCTCCCAGAGACCAAGGAGCCTGCAGATCCAGTGTCGGGCAAGGGGCCCACCGTGACCTCACGTGGAGCAAAGAGGAGGTGCTGCCTGGGCCTCTTCTGATCCCAAGGGGTGGAGCCCTCCTGGCCCGGGCACCTCTGGACACCGCCCCCTGGGTGACTGGGTCTCCACCTGTGGACTTAGGAGGCACACAAACTTTCAGCCCACAGCAGGGACGCAGTGGCAAAATGGAAGGGGGAGAAGGTGGCTCTTCTCAGAATTTGAGGACAATGGTCAGTCTGAGCCCTGGGGCTGCCACTCTCTGTGACCCTGGCCAGTCTCTTGGCCCAAATCCTCCTAACCTCAGGGGCTGGCCTGAGGGTCCCTCTGCCTTCCTTCCCAAGGTCCCCAGGACTCTAAACGCAGCCCTGTCTCTCTCTCCTTTTCCTGGAGGACGGGCGGGACAGCAGCAGGGGGGCTTGGGACCCGAGGCTGCCTTCGACCTGCTCCTCCAGGAGCCGGGAGCCCGTCAGGGTGCAGGCCTGAAAGCCAAGACATGGCTCCTGTTCTGAAAGAGAAAGAGCCGAGTCCTTCCCACACCAAGACCGAAGGGAGGGACAGAGATGTCTCTGAAGCTACAACTGGACTCAGTGAAACTTCCACTCAGACGCAGTCTCTGTGTGGCCCAGCACTTCAGGAGAGCAGCGGACCTGCAGAGCCGCTGACCCCGGCTCTTCCTGCCCCCACCTCCTTCCCCAACTGCCCACCAGCAGAAGCAGCACTAACCCCAGGACCTGGGTGCAGACCTCCTCCCTGTTCCTCCCGTCCCAGCAAGGCACCAGGACACCTGCCCTGGATCCAGCCCTGCTTCCCAGAGCTCACCCTCGAACAGGAAGAAGCCCAGTCACCCAGGAGGTCCTTGCTCCTGCACCCTCCCGACTCACAGGCACGTCCACTCACAACTGGGGTAGCATCTGAAAGTCATCGCTCAACATTGGCTGTGTACTTCAAGGAAAAACAAAACTAAGCTGGGCATGGTGGCCATGCCTGTGATCCCGGCCACTCAGGAGGGAGGCTGGGGAGGAGGATGGCAAGTTCAAAGCCAGGCTCAACCACATAGGGAGGAGCTGAGCAGCTTGGCAAGACCCTAAATAAAATGTAAACAGGCTGGGGGTGTGGCTCAGTGGTAAGCGTCCCTGGGTTCAATCCCGGTACCCAAAGAAAATAGAATTAAAAGGTAGGAAAGTCGGTGTCCTTTGTTCTGGTGAGACGTGCAAATGCTCATGTTTGAGTGAAAGAGGACATGACCAGTGACGGCTGCAGCCTGCTAGAGGCTCCCCGCAGTGAGCCCTGACCCTTACGTCCTCCCCGTCCCCACTGCCCTGCAGTGGCTTTCACAGGGTCCCAGACCTTCCCCAGTTCCCTGTGTGCTCTTTTGCTGGTTATTGTTTTTGTTGTGATCCTCTTTTGATGAGCACTTACTACCACTGGCTGAAGCGGGTTTTGCCTGCACAGTGGGCCCTGGAGTGGCTGTCGCCCTCCCCTGCCGCGACACCCTCACTGTCCCCCTGGACGCCTGCAGCTGTGTGGCTTGTACCTCCACTCTGCACCCAGTGTGCGTGCGTGGGGTGTCCTAGGGTGTGGACAAGACGGCCCGGAGCCTGGCGCATTACGCAGACGCTCTGCGGTGAGTGAGAGCAGTGGGGTGAGGGTTCTGCTGGGGAGTGCTCCGTGCAGGGCGCCTTCCTTCCCCAAACAGCCACACGAGAGGCCAGCGGGCAGCTGCCCTCCCCGAGTGCCGCGGGGGTATCCAAAGACAGCCCCACGCATCCTTCCTCCTCCGTAAGTGCAGGCTGCTGCTCCCCTCAGGGGTGACGCCAGTCCCCTCCCTGGCGCCCTAGACTGGCCAGCACTGCTCGGACCAACAGGACGCAGCCCCAGGTTTCTGAGCTGGGAAACAGGAGACTTCGGCTTCCACAGGGCGCTCCTGATGTCCCCCCTGGGGACACTCCTGATGTTCCCCCTGAGGACACTCTTGATGTTCCCCCTGGGGACATGCCCTCTCACAATCCTGTCCTACTGGTACGAGAAGCCTGACCATGTGCAGGCCACAGTCCCACCTTCCCAGGCTGATGCCAGCATCGGCTGCCAGCCACATACGGGTGCCATCTTGGCCTCCAGGCTGGGCGTGGCTTGGGATGACTCCAGCCCTGGGCCCCACCTGCGAGAAAGGGCATGGAACCCCAAGTTTGAAGAGCCTGCTAGGCCTTGCCAATCCCCAGAACCAAGGAGGCTGTGGCTGTCAGTGGACACGGGCCTCTGGGCCTCGGAGGGGCTGGCTAGGCTGACTGGACTACTGCACTGTGCCCTCGGCCCGCTCCAGGGCATGATTTTAAAAGACTGGACCACATCTTCCAGTCACACAGCTGTAAGCACCCGCATGGCTTTAACCGTTTTGATAAAAAGTCAAACTATTTTTCGGTTAAGAGACAAGTCTTAAAAGTTAAAAATATATTCAGTCAGAACATTCAACACGTAAGTCACACGTTAGTCTGAGCAGGAAAAATAAAAGGAGTGGGAACAAACGTCCCCAGGGACTGCTCACTGTGTCAACAACAGTCTTGCTACCTCGACACAACACTCCTCCTGACGCGAGTCCTCCGCTAACTTTTACTGTTTGTCTGGCGGGCATTGAAAATGGATCGGGCTTCCTCCCTCAGGTTTCTGGGTATTGATCTCACATAGGTTTTCATCAGTCGGCAGGATCTGTTTTTGCCCATGATGATGCTGAACACCGTGGGGGCAGTGACTTTATCGGTCCACCCATAGGTTGCAAAGTTTTGCCAAAGTTTTTTGAAGCACAGAATATTCTCTTCATATAAATACTGCCACTTCTCCACCTATCCACTCAAAGTCCGGATGCTCGAGTAAATTTTGCACTAAGTAAAGATACGTGACATCCACAGTTAAGGACTACGGTCAGCCAATTATACCCACAAGCCATTTTGTACTTTTATAAACCCCTGATAAAAGAGAAAAATCTTGAAGAAAGCACTTCACACATAAAATATTTCTTTTATAGCAAAAAATGTCCAATTGATTTATGAGGTTCTCTCAAGGAGAACAAAGAACACACTATAAAACCAGAACCTACAGAACGGCTCCTGTCTTCGTAAGAAGCCCTGCACTGGGATTGCACAGGGGATGGGTTTTCACAGCTCCTGAGGAGAGTTCTGCCCAGAAGAGGGGTCTTCAGCCTGGCACTTTTTTTCATTTTTATGATAGTATACATGTTCCTAAGAAGGCAGTAAATCTCGAGATGCTTGGCCTTGGATTCCAGGCATAAATGAAAATTTTGATCATCAAAAATTTTGAATCATGAAAAATTTCCAGGTCTGGGACTTTGAATCAGACCCGTGGACAGAAGCAGCTGGGAGCACGGCCGTGGGCCAGATCTGGGCTGCGCTGCATAGGAGCAGACGTTCCAGCAGCTCATTTAGTGTTGCCCCGCCGGCCTTTGTGCACAAAGGTGGAGCCCAGCGGGCGTCCAGGGGGGACCAGAGCTGGAAGGCCACCGCTGCCTTCATTGGAGACGTCCGCAGGCTGGACTGGCTGAGCGATCAGTCTCTGTGGACTCATCCTCACCACCTGTTGTCCAGGGGAATGTCCATTGGTCGAAGGGATTTTCCTGTCAGTCTGCTGGAGCGTGTCTGATAAACGGCACAGTGGACATTAGGGTGGCCACTAAAGGGTTCCCAGTGGTTTAGCTCCTTCTAAATGGAGCAGAGTGGACCTGGCTCTGACGAGAAAACCCCGTTGATGCCCGTGTTCCTCCTGACACCCCGCAGACCTGCTGTTGAAGGGTGGCTGGCCAGCACTCGCACCCTGAGTGAGACCCGGGGACTGAAACTCGGTCCTGGCTCCTCTTCAGGTGAAGCGGTGGAGCCCAGGTACCTCGTTCACTCACCAGTGCCCTGCACAGGGACGAGCTGAGCCCGCCCGAGGGAAGCAAGTGCTCAGGCTTGCCGTTCGTCTGTGCTGTGTCACGGCAGATGGAGGAGGGCTGCTACTTCAGCGGCTAAGTGCTATCATTTGAAGCATCATTCCAAAGAAAACAGGGATCGTGCCAGATGAAAATAACATACAGCAAAAAGGGAGGCAAAGAACATCAGGGCTCTACACATCTTCCAGGCGCAGGTGCCTGCGCGAGTCCTGGCCTCTTGCCTGCTCCTACCAACGGCTGCCCTGCCACATCGTGCTGGCCAGCTGCCCCTCTCAGGTGCTGGCATCTGGGGAGCATATGTGCTCAGTAGGTGCCTGCTGTGTATGTATCAAGCATGTTTGCGTGCAGACATTGCATGCACATTAAGCACACATGCATATATGTAAGCCTGTAAACAGGCCCTGTATGCATGTTAAGGAGGTACAAATGCATTTGCATGTAAGTATGTCTGCATGTCTGTGTCTTGTGTAAACATAGGTGTTGTGCAGGCATGGTACACTAAACGCCTATGTAATCATGTATACATGTAGCACGTGTGTAGACACACCTATTTGTGCATGAATGCATGTATGTCTGCATGTAAACACACAAGCTCTTCTGTATGTGTTGAGTGTGTGTGTGTGTGTGTGTAAGTATGTCACTAGGAACCATATACATGCTAAGTGTATATGTGTTCACACAGGTAAACATGCAAGTACCGGTGTGTGTAGGCTCTACGTGTGCTTGACGTGTGTGTGTGTGTAGGCCTGTGTATATGCATGAAGATAGTACACACATGTTGAGACAGGAGATAGCAACACCAGGCAAAGTCCTGTCTTCAGAGCCCACTACCAGTGAGGCCAATGAGAATGCGACAGACCAACTGCTAGGTAGTGAAGACCTGGTCTGTCTGGGCGCCTGACCCTGGCGTACCTTCTAAGTCTCCTGGAATTTCCTGGGAAACGGGAGTGTCTCGGTTGTGCTAATGAGGTGGCCCACTTCTAGGGTGTTTTTAGAACTGGGATCCTCCCCAGAAAGACCAGCCACATGCTGGAGACTGGGCACCTTGAGCAGGCCTGGCCTCCAGAGGCAGGGGCTGGGGATTCGGTTCAGTCCTGGGTCCAATAAGCTACTGAATCAAGCCTTTGCAATGAAGTCGGAGAGAACTCTGGACTCAGAGGCTCCGTGGGGCAGCCTGGTTGGTGAACAGCGGGGTGAGCTGGGAAGGGGCCATGAGCAGACTCACAGGGAGGGATGGAGCCTCGCCCCCTCCCCTGCTCATCCTACATACATCCCTGGTTGTAAAACTGTAAGTCAGAGCTTTCCTGAGTCTGTGATTCGTTCTAGCAAATCGTCCCCTATGAGAGGGTTGTGGGAACTCCTGGATGTGTAACCTGCTGGTCAGAAGCTGGTCAGACCTCGAGACCCACCCTGATATGTGGGCTCTTAGGGGTCCAGCTACCTTCTGGGAGAGAGCAGCAGCGCTAGCTGGGCTGAGGTAGAATCCACAGGCGTGGGTGACACAGCAAGTGACCAAGTGGCGTTTACCGGGGCGAGGTGAGCCAGAGGGCTGAGTGGAGGTTGAGACCAGCAGGTCCCCACTGGCCCAGGAGGTCAGGGCCAGGCCCTGAGGAAGTGTGAGCAAAAGCTGAAGGTGAGCAAGGCGACCAGGCCTCCTGGACACTCCAGGCAGAAGCACGGGTCATGCCAAGGCCCGTGGGGGACTGGAGAAGGCGGGTGTGCAGAGAGGGTCTCATCTCCATGGTAACTCCTTGGGACTGCCCAGGGACCAGCCCTCCTGTGCCCATGAGCCAGATGTCCTGCTCCACCGTCTTCAAGGTACAGGCTGCTGGGAGTCGTGGGTCAATCTGTGGGTGGAGGCTGCTGCAGGGAAAGAGGCAAGTCACATCCACAAGTGGCTCAGGGCCAGGCCTGCCCAGGGCAAGAAGACCCCAGTCACCTGAATGGACTCACTCAGGGACGGGCAGCAGAGGAGGGAGGCCTAGGGAGCCAACTGCCCTGCCCAGGTCTCCTCGGCATGGAGAGGCATGAGTAGCCCTGGCCTCTTACAGAGGGACCCAGGGCCGCTGCCTGGAGATGGCCATGCCCACGCGTCAGTGGCCTCCAACCCTGAGGTTGGTCTGCCCCTTCCCTGGGGCATCCTGGACTCTCCTCTCCCCCTGCTGTGCCTCCAGCTGGAGTCCTATCTTGGCTGGGCAACTCCAGGAGCCAGTGGCCCTAGCAGGGAGATGTGGAGGCCCCCAGGTCGGAGTCTCAGAAACGGGCCCCTGGGCTGCAGTGCAGACGCAGGCCCAAAGCCTGCTTCCTCCACAGGCCGTGGTGCCACGAGCTTCAGTTTTCTGTAAAATGGGCGCGATAGTGGAATCTGCATGGGTCTTTGGAGATCATGTAGGTGTGTGGGTCACAGGTACTAGAACACAGACAGCCACCAATCCTTGAGAGGAAAAGTCATGTTTGTCTCAGCAAAGGACACGCTGATGCGACTTTTTATACCAGGGGTGGGGCTGGGCATAGCATCCAGGCTGCAGAACACCCAGACTCCAAGAAAAAGGCAAGGGACTGATGATTTTATCTACTTCTCAAAAGCCTGAGCAATTAGCAGAGACAGACCAGCTTGTGTAGGGCGAGGAAGCGGGGCCAGGGAGAGGAGGAGGGGCCAGGGAGAGGGGGCGGGGCCAGTGAGGGCGGGCTGCTGCCAAGACCCACCAGCGTCACAGCCCAGGACTCGCGGGCCACAGCCTGGCTGGGTGCCGGTGGCCAGGCTGTCACCCAAGGAAGAAGGTGGCTCTAGCAGCCTGTGTGTGACAGCAGAGGAGGGGGCTAGGCCTGGCATGAAGCGTCCTGCGCGGCTCTTAAGTGTTGGCGACGTTCGCTAATGTGCTTAAATGAACACAAACCAGGTACTCGCTCACAGGACCAGAGCCACAGAAGCAATTTCCACTGCGGCTTTCCGTACTTAGCACTCGCTAATGCTTGCGCTCTCCCCCAGAGGAGAGCTGGATTACGCAGAGACCTCTAATGCAACCTGATCTGGGCCTCGCTCGCACCGAACGCCATCTATCTCATAAATGCACCACAGTGTTCCACAAATCATCCACGTCCATCCCTCGAGACGTCTTTAACTCAGGGCTTAGAGTTGCAAATGAATTCTCCTATGGATCTATTATTCTATCAGCTAGCAGTCAGGGGACTAGCTGTACAACTCCTTCTTAGAGCCAGGCTAAATTAGATCCCGGGGCTCTGAAGACACTCAGCAAACCTATGGCAGGTACGGGCTGCAGGCCAGCACTCACCTGGGTGGCCGTCTGAGCATGAAGTCCCTAGTGGGTCAGGTCCTCATGCTACTTGACCTTAGACACTTTGGTTACACCTTTTGGAAGTAACCATTATGTAGTATCAGCTCCTCTGCAGAAACCCTGGGCAGTGAAATGTTCTAGATCATAGAACCTGGCCTTCTGCAGGACATCACACCTCCCCAGGTCACGCAGAGTGTGAGGGGGATACAAGAGAGTCACCAGGGCTGGGGTTGTGGCTCAGCGGTAGAGCATTCACCTGGCACGTGCAAGGCCCTGGGTTCCATCCTCAGCACCATGTAACAATAAATAAATAAAATAATGGTATTGTGTCCAACTACAACTAAAAAATAGATATTAAAAAAAGAGTCACCACTAGAAACAGGTTAGATTGGCAAGAAAGCACATCCACAGGGGCTAGAGCCGGAGGCAAATCCCGTGTTCACAGCTCACCTACCAGGTACCATATTTTATTTAATCCATTCAAAAAACGACTGTGCGCCTATGAGAGTCGAGGAGTACAAACAACCACACAGGCGTGAACACTGTGGAGACCTGCAGAACCTGCCCACATCCTCAAGCCACTCCTGGCCCCTCACCTGCCTCAGCCTCCCCCCTTCTCTGCCCCTATTGGTCCCCTGTTCACCTTGACTTGTGCACAGAGGTAGCGTGCAGCTTGCACATCAAACCCTCACAGGCTGCATTTTAGAGTCAATCTGAGAGATTGTCCAGGGAGATTTTGACAATCCCAATAAAAATCCCGCCAGGTTTTATTTGCTAAAATTGACAAGGTGAATCTAGAATTCACATGGAAATGCAAATGGCTCAGCCTAGCCAAAGCCGTTTTGGAAAAAATGGAGCTGGCTGAGTGGCACTGGCAGAGCTGCAGATGTGCGCTGAAGGCCCAGGAAGCAGGCGGATGGTGCCCAGAACGTGGCAGTGCAGGTCCAGAGGCCACACACGGGAGCCGCAGAGGCTGGACAGAGCCACCAGGGGGACTCAACAGGGAAACGGAGTCCTTTCAACAAAGAGTGCTCCGACAGCGGTGTCCCATGTAAAAAGTGAAAGGCAGAAGGACATCAGCCCTGATCCCCACACGGAAGTTCACCCCCAACAGACCAGAGATGGCGTGCAGAAGAAAACAGGAGGAGCAGTGTTGTGGCTTTGGAGTAGGAAAACTTTTCTTAGATAGACATAAGAAGCATGAACCGCGAAGGAAAAGTTGATGGATTGGATTCTATCCAAGTTAGAACTTTCCTCTTTGAAAGACCAACTCAAGAAAATAGCAGGCCAAGCCACAGATGGCAAATCCCACCAAAGACGAAAACACCCCCCAGGATGTACACACACAGTGTCTATGCTTGCCCTGCAAACTCATGTCCAGGGGATGTGAACATTTACAACTCAGCAATGAGACATGCAACATGGCTTCAGGACGGGTAAGAGGCTGAGGTCAGAGGATGCATAAATGACATGTAGGAATATGGGAGGATGCCTAGCAGCACTGGTCTCTGGGAAAGGGGAGCTGCACAGGCCACTCCCTGCTCACTGGCTATATGCCATCATTGGAAGCCCGACTGGACCCCAGGGCAGGATGCGCAGGAACTCGGCGCTTGTGCACCACCACTGGGAGCATGGGTTTGACCACTCGGCAGAACCACGTTCAGTCCTCACAGAGTTCAAGCTGTGCATTGTGAGGCTCCTTCGCAGGTAGGTGAAAACAGAGCACTGGACTTGTATGTGGATGTGGACAGAGACCTTGTCCACACAGCCAGGGTGCCATCAGGAGGTGACCAAAGAGGAAACAGGCAGCAGACCTCAGGAACAGTAAGCTGGTGCCAAGCCGATGCAAGGGGGCCCACGCCCAGCGATCCACGGACATTGCCCCCGGAAACGCCACTGGTCCACACAGTGCCGGGGCTGGGGAGGGCAGGAGAGGCTGCAGAGGGCACCGCAGCTGGGACAGACAGGCTTGGCACAGTGGTGCTTTCAAAAGCGCAGTCGATTATTGAAACTCACTTGATTTAAAAAAAAGGAGTAATTTGACCAAGCCCCCTTTTTCCTCCAGTGGAACCTGAGTGGCCAAGGTCTCTGAAATGAGCTTCCTTGAACAGCATTTTAAGATTCAGAAGAGTGGGGTGAGGGGTTGGTTTGTTTTTAGAAGAGAACCCCTAAAAGGGAAGTATGGAGTTCGAGTCTGCCCTCTCCTTTACTGACGCGCTTCCCTGGGACGTGCCCCTGCCTGGACGTGCCCCTGCCTGGCCGTGCCTGGCCCCCGGGCCTCCACTCCACACCCGGCTAAGGCTGATGGTAGCTCCTGCCCCTCAGGAAAGAGGCAGCGTGGCTTTCTGGAGAAGCGTGGCAGGCCAGCTTGCACCCCGTTCTTGCACGGGGCGCGGGGCACAGGGCTCAAGCTCGCAGGGTACTGGGCTCCGTCTCGCCCGCGGCCAGTGGGGATGAAGAAGACACTCTCTGCTAAATGAGAACTGAAGTGTGTGGGCGGAGCGTCGTAAATTATATGCAGGCCACCAGATAAAATTCAATTTTCAGGAAACGTGAGGGGTAGTGCAGCTAGAGCCGCTGCTTTGCATATCGCAGGAGACAGCAGGTAATGAGGAGGGGGAGGGACTCACTGCGGATCTGTCACCATGAGCCGGGATTGTTTCCTTCCTTCCCTCCTCTAATCGCACCATTGCAGCGTTGATTCAGAACACGGCGGCCCATGAAAAATGTCACCGTTCTGTCGATGGTGCGGATCTGCTGGCAATTCCAGCAAGCGGTGGCTGCACACAAGGGCGATAAGGCACTGTACCCTGCCACGCTCAGCAGGTTTCCCATTTCCTCCTGCAATTACACATCAAACTGCTTTTGCTTCACAAGCAGCAGCACTATAAATGGCCTGGAGGCAGAAGGCTGCCTGGCACGGCTGAGCGGGGCGCGGAGCTGAGCGTGGATGGGCTGCTGGAAGGCAGCCACCCTCCCGCACGCCCGCCTGCTGGGCTCTCAGGACTTGCCCCCAGCATTCTCCCATGATATCTCCTGGGTCCCACTGTCAGAGCGCTTAGGGACCCAGGGTGGTGGCAAAGGAGATGGTACCCAAGACTCTGAGAATCAGGTGTCCTTCCCCTTGCAGGACCCTGGGGACGGCAGAGCAGCAGCCCTCGGAACCTGCAAGAAATTCAGGTTCTCAGGATCCATCGGAAACCAGGGTGTTTGGTGTGAGCACAGGAATCTTCCTGAAGGGCATCTCCAGGTGAGAACACGGCTCCATGCCACACTTGGCTCTGCAGGTGCCCGAGCGGCTAGAGCTTCTCCCAGGGACTGTTCAACCCCAGACCCAGAGAGCAGACAGACTCAGGAGCAGGCTACAGAGGTGCCACTGCTGGCAAACCCCATCTGTGCACCCATCTATCCATCCATCTACACATCCTTCCATCTATCCGTTCATCCATCCATCCATGCACCATCCATCCATCTATCCATCCATTGATTCAACAGCTAGTGGTCACCAATTTGATGCTGGGATTGGAGGCACAGGGAAGAGGAAACTCACTGGGTGCTGGTCTCTCTGTAGTACCTGGCACAGAGTTTGATGTAGGGAAACTCTTTATCACTAGGAGAGGGGAGACAGACAGTCAGGGCCTCATGGGCTCTGAGCTGGATGCTAGGCTTCGTATGTGCTCTGCTGTTCCCTGGCGTGTGACGCTGGGCACAGTGCATGAGCCCTACCTTGAGGGCCGCTCACGAAAGTTAAAGGGCTAATCCTGCGAGCACTAGAACCGCATCTGCATCAGGACAGCCAGATGCGGCCATCACCACTGTCATGGACATCGTCTCTGTGGAAAGAGCCCACGGTCTCGAAGGTGCCGACGATACGCTGAGGGAGGACCACGTGGGTGGAAGATGACACGGAACATGGAGAAGGAGACCGACCGTGCCCACGGGTCCCGGGGCACCAGGGACCTGCCTCTGTCTGCCTGGCTAGAACTCACACTGAACACACCTGCGGCACACTCACAGGCCTGGGGTGGGGGTGGGGCTGGGCACTTCCCTGGGAGCACAACACAGAATTGCTGGCGTCCAGGTCCAGGTGACCACGTCAGGAGAACACAGAGCCCCTGTGCCCAGCCCACTCCCTTCTGCAAGGGTCAGTGCCGCTCCACCTCCCAGCACCGGGGCTCGAGCGGTGCTCCTGGTGTGAAGGGCAGAGGCCCGTCCTCTCTGCATGGCCCCGGGACTCCCCTCGGGAAGGCCCCACAGTCTGCTCATCCGTTCTGTTGCGGACTGGATGTTTGGCGATTCTAGTTTGAGGACTGACCAATGATGCTGTGAATACCTCATATTTGTCTTCTGCTGTATGTGGGTGCGTAGAGATGTCTTCCTCTGTCAGGGGCCACCACAGAGGGGCAGGAAGTTTCCCCATAGGGGACGTCCTCGGGCTGTGTGCCAGGAGTCCAGCGGCTGCCCCTCTCTGCCAGCTCCCAGTAGTACCCGAAGTCCCCTTTACCCAGACCCTGAGTGAACTCTCTGCCCATGTGGAGAACCGTGGTGCTGGCACCGAGCCCAGCCTGCGCCACTTCTCAGCCTCCGCCTCCTGTTTGGCAGCTTCTTGTCTCTCACGCAGAACACGCAGCCGAGGATTCACACGACTCAGAGGACAGTGTCGCGCAGGGTCGGCACCTCACCACTGTTCTCTCCTTGGGACTGTGGCTGATCCAGGCAGGAAACTCAATGGCGCAGTGTGGTCATGTGAGGCGCGTGGAGGGGGCAGGCTTGGAGAGCTGGAAGCAGCAGGGGGTCAGAAAGACAAACCCCTGGCAAACCTGCAGTTGAGGCGTGCAGACGGGCAGAGGGATCCCAGATCAGGTGGCCTCCTGATTTCAGGCCCCCAAACCTTGCAGACCCCTGCTGGTGCCTCTGCCCCGGTCTAGGGAGAAACGGGACCCGAGCCCCAGGGTGCAGGCAGACAGCGCTCAGCGGGAGGCTCCAGGCACCGGCAAGGCGCAGCCCAGGGGCCCTCGCAATCCAGGGTGCAGGTCCGGGAGGGCATCAAGCAGCCAATGCCCGTCTCCATCTCGGCAAGTGCCTATGAACCACCTTCGCGGTGGCTTTTAATTGCTTGTTTCAAAGATGCCAGCGAGCAGAGTACTTACTTTTCAGACTTTTCTTCTCCCTAATTAGACCAAGAGTGGCTGTCACACAGAGTGCTCCCTTCAGTCCTTCCGTCATAAGTGAGTGACGTGAACATTATTAAAGATGATCGTCACCTGCCTGGAACACAGGCCCCAATAACAAAAAATTAGCCCAGGACGGTACAGCTGGTTTTACACAAAAGGCCTCCAGCAGGATCTGTGCGTGGAACGCCTGTGTGTGAACTCGTGGCCACCTGCTCCCTCCACTCGGCCTGCCCTCCTGAGGTGCCCAGGGTGACTCTGCTTCTGTAGCAGTGGCCTGCCAGAGGCGCCCTCCACCTTCACCAGCCTCCTTGTCACGGGTGCTGGGCCAGGAGGCGGCACTACAGTCTCCAGTAGCTGGGGACGGCTGAGCCTGTCCTGCAGGGTTGTGTCCTCATCAGGAAGTGACCGTCATGACTGGGATCCAGGACTCACTCAGACATAAAGCAGAAATGAGCGGCCAGGAAAGGACCTGGCACATAGGAACTGTCCCCCGAGGTCGCGGGAGTTCAGAGCCGAGGAAGACACTGAGGTTCTGCAGCCCCCGCAAGGGTGGTCAGAGTCCAGTGCTGCCCTTGACCCTCCATGGCCATAGCGCCATCGCGTCATGGGAGCAACCCAGGACGTGGACTCTGCCCGCTCCACGTGCCCGTGTCTCCCCTGCTTCTCACCTTGTGAAACCAGAGTGTTTCCCAAGCTGACTTGTGCCAGGTAGATTCAAATACCCAGTGGTTTCAAAGTGAGATGATTCCTTTT